>NW_010529277.1:432-735 GCF_000687285.1 Phaethon lepturus | reverse complement strand
CAGGCAGTTTTCCAGGGAGATGCAATGCTGCGGGAGAGCCAGGGTTGCCTAATGCCCTGGCCCGGAGACCGGACCCTTTGCCTGTGCTGAGACGCAAAAATAAACATTTTCTTCCCCGTTTTTTTTCACCCCCAGAAAGAGTGATAACACTGTTGGATGTCTGGGATAAGGATGCCGAGTGCCTGCAGAGGATTTTAGTGGCATTGGCTGAATTGGCCTGACTCCATAAAACAGATGCAAGGCTTTTCACAGGCAGAAAGCACAACCCATCAGGAAAACACACATAAAATCAAGCAACACATC
>NW_010529277.1:0-283 GCF_000687285.1 Phaethon lepturus | reverse complement strand
TCCGCAGCCTGAGCAGAAGCGGGACGGGGACACACGGTCAGGTTTGAGCTGCGGCGTCAGGCTCACATCTGAATTTCTGCACCGCTGTCAGTTTAAATCAGGCTGCTGGTGACATTTGCTTGGGGAACCGCTCCCCGACCCCACAGCGGCAGGGCGAGAGGGTGTGGGGGTAATTGGGGGAGACAGCTCCAGCGCGGCCGCGTTGCCAGGAGCTGCGGCGATGGCCCTGCGCCCAGGCTGCGGGAGCTGGGCTCCCAGCGCCCGAGACCGCGCCGCTCCTACC
>NW_010529276.1:0-11994 GCF_000687285.1 Phaethon lepturus | reverse complement strand
CTCCCCGCAGCGCTCAGCTGCGCGCCCAGCGCGGCCCCGGTACGCGGCAAGGGCGTGCGCGGGGGAGCGCGTTGCCGAAAAGGTCATCGGTCTCCCAGCTGCCTTCAAAAGTAGCGTGTAGTTGAAAAGAAATATTACCCCGCTTTATTAAATCGTCTGTCTCCGGGGGCGTGATCCAAAGCCTCTGGAAGTCCGCAGGAGTCTTGGAATAGGTTGGTACGATTCTCGCCCGACACCGCTTGTTTTTTTTTCTTATTGTTCTTATTTTTTTAATATCCATCGTGCTCGGAGTCGCTACAGATTTTATGCGTGGAAATCTGCAGCTGCCTCTCTGTTCTGTCTGATCTTGTATCTGCGCGTGCTGCTTTGTAGAGATCTTTCTGATGTGCACACACGCTGCATATGCTGTAGTGTTAAACGTAGAGCGCTTCGTCTTTGCTATTTCCTGGAAGCGTAAAAATAAGCTTAATCAAATTCTTTTCTCCTTACTTTGCCAGCTAAAAATGCATCGTGGAGAAACAACCGCTCTAGCGTGGTGGCAGCGAGGCCGTTGTGCCAAATGACGGCTGAGCAAGGCGAAGGGAAGGGAGGGAAGCAGCAACCCCGGAGCGGGCGAACGCGCGTTTTTATCGAGAAGGGGCCACACGCGGCCCGGTGCCCGGGAGGAAGCAGGGTGCAGCGCTAAAAGGGCAATTTCATTTTCTCCTTTCCCCACCTCGCAAACAAATGAAAATACGTTCTTGCAGCGGACTAAAGCATTTCCAAAACCAGCCGTCATCGTTAATATTAGAACGCTTTTAGCAGCATACGGCCTCACTCTGAATCAGGAAGGCTCCATACATTTTTGTCCTTAATATATCATGGATTCTCACTGAAACCTCCAGTCGTGTACATCGAAGCAGAGTGTGAGGGTCAGAAGTTCAGAACAGTTTGAATCTGAATTATTTAGCAAGAGCACACACGACACACTCTTCCAATTTCCACGCAGCTTTCCCCCCCCTTAGTTTTCTGCCTTTTAAACACGAAAGCCCCGCTCGGTGTTATTTGCCCTGGTGCGGTGTTATTTGCCCAGCATATATAGTTGACCCAGAATCCGACGAAGCCGATGAGAAGAAGTCTCAATGGGACTGTTGACCTAACAAGTAGCATGTCAGTCTCTCGGTGGCATTTGAATGTTCTCGCAGCGAATGCTTCGAGACAGGAGAGAGCATAAAGCAGAGATTCTTTGGAATCCTTAATTAGACACAGTGATTTTGGAGTACTGGTTTCTGCCGCTATCCTCTAGTGCCTAGTACTTTGTTTTGCGACCTTGAGGTTAAGGATACCAACCAACCCTGTTTATTTTTAATAAAATCTTATGGTTGTATGAGACAGTTCTAGGTTTTATTTATTTTTTGCGTAAGTGCTTCCATCTTATCTGCCTCACAGGTTTATAGTAAGGATTTAGCTAATATTTGGACAGCACTTTTAAGCCATGAAGCTCTATAGGTCTATTATACTGGCCATTTTCTGGGTTTTTCATTTTAGGAAGATACTTTCATGCTCTTTCACTTCAGGAAGATAGAGTTCAAATCTTGACCTTAGTTTTCCCTTCAAATTTTGTTAAATACCTGATTTAAAAATGCTGACATAGGGTCAGATTCTGATTTCACTTCCAGGTAATGAATTTCAAAGAATTTCTTGATCCTCAGTGACTGTATTCTAGATCGAAAGGAGTTTAGCTCAGAATATGAGCCACAATTTTCATGAAGAATAAGCATATGATTACATTAAATACAGCATTCTATATTAATTTGCTTGCTTGGATCTTCTTATTTTAGTAACCAGTAATTTAATACGGAAATGCTTAATTTTATTCATTTTTTAATTTTTTTTTTCTGCCCTTTTTCTGATTGAAAGGCTCCTACAGGTGGGCTTTGTAGAGGCAGGCAGGTGGCTGAAAGATAATTTGGGGGCATCGTGCTCATGGTTCAGTGGAGTCACAGTGTGCGAGAAGTTGTTTAAAAATTAAGGTTAATACCTGGGTCTGGAGAAATTCCTCTGTGCGTGGCACACTATTCCTGGCACTGGGGACGATGCACGGCCACTCACATTCTTTCTCAGCATTCAGGAAATCCTGCCCTCTCCTTCAGTGCATGTTTTAAGGGAGGCAAACCTACATCCAAGTAATAGCACTGAAAATAAGGATCCTTAAAACCCTCATGAAACAAAAGATCTATTTACAGAAAACCAAATATTCTGTGGTGAGGGTTTTATTTCGATGGGTGGGTGGTTTTTTTAATAGAATCTGTTACAGGGTTGTGCTTGACAGGCTGAGGATTGTTTGTGAGAATCCCGATTTTGGATTAGACAGCTGATAGCCTGCAAGACGTTGGTGGCTGGTAAAGCTTGCTCCACTGAAAGAAGAGATTTCCTCTTTTAGCAATAGATCATTATGTTACAAGGCGTGTATTAGAATGAGAATAATACAACTTCCCCTGTCTTTGCTGATCATATCAAAACTAATGGCATCTTGAATTGTCAGAGCATCAAGTCCATCTTCTGATAAAATATTAGAAGACACAAAGATCTATTCATCTTATTGGAGATTTCATTTTAGTCTGCAAAATATTTGATGGCAATGCCATTAGATTAGCCGTGGGCATATTGCAGGGACCAACATAGTAACTGGGTACCGGGATTTTGCAAAGATGTTCCCATAAATACCTCCCACTTTATGGTGAGCCTGATCTCATAGGTTTAGACATGCTTAAGGGACTGAAATTCTTATTTATTTTAAGGGATTTAAAATATAATTCTTCAGATTGTTCCTAAAAAATTCTTACTTTTTGATGCAGGTTGAGCCATTTCAAAGGTAATGAAATTTCGTCTCCAAAGTTGTTGTATGAGTTTTTTCTAAGCCGTAGCCAAGAGGACTGTCTGATATCCAGACTTTAACTGCAAGGTTAGACTCCTCCTTTCAGCCAATGAAGATCTCCGTAATTAGAGGTTTACAACTTGGATACTAATGCCAAAGTGTTATGTTCTGCTGTCTGAAAATGGTAATAGATACGGTAGAATATCTAGAAAATATGGTAATAGGTATTTTGTATATTTACAGGGCTTAAGCATTCTGAAAAAGTCAGCGGAGATCAGGAAGATATCATAGGGTTTTTTTCAGTCGTGTACTTTTGTTTACTTGAAGTATAAAGACTGTTTGTTGGTACTTTCAGCATTCATCTGTATATATCTGTTACAATTATCCACAGCATTTAGCAGAAAGATAATCCCCAAAGGAAGCAGGAAACCACATTTAAAGTAATTTTTAGATGTGCATCTTGAGTTAATTGCCACAATATAAATTTAAGATGGATTAAAACTGCTAACCTGTGGAATTTAGTGAAAAACAACATTGACTTCTGTGGACACACACTGTTTAATGAACTACCTCCTTCCCTGAGCAAGCCTTCTCTCTTCTGCTGAGTAACCAAAGCTGGTATAGAATCATAGAATAGTTTGGGTTGGAAGGGACCTTTAAAGGCCATCTAGCCCACCCCCCCTGCAATGAGCAGGGACATCTTCAACTAGATCAGGTTGCTCAGAGCCCCGTCCAGCCTGACCTGGAATGTTTCCAGGGATGGGGCATCTACCACCTCTCTGGGCAACCTGGGCCAGGGTTTCACCACCCTCGTTGTCAAACATTCCTTCCTTCTATCTAGTTGAAATCCACGGTCTTTTAGTTTAAAACCATTACCCCTTGTCCTATTGCATTAGGCCCTGCTAAAAAGCTTGTCCCCGTTTGTCTTACAAGCCCCCTTGAAGTACTGGAAGGCTGCAGTAAGGTCTCCCCAGAGCCTTCTCGCATGCGGGAAGGCAGAGCCGGCAGGTTCAAGGTCCTGTCACTGGGAACTGGTTAGAAATTGATCCTCTACTTCATGCATCTCAAACCATGCACACCTCCACATCGTTTGTATGGTAGTGATCAAGGCAGCAACTATTCTTGTTAAATGACTCAATCATCAGAGAAGAAGAAGAAGAGTGTCAGGTTGTCACTCTTTGGTTGATAAGCTATAGAGGGACTAATATTATTTTACCAAGGGATGAGGAAGATAGGTGATCATGTCCTTAATATTGGACCATTCTTCCCATCTTTTTTCACAAAAGGATTATATTCTAACTCCCAGACTTTACATATCCCTGATTTTCTCAGTCATTTAGCTTTTTAATCTGGCCACAAGCTGTTTGCAGATACATGCATGGCTCTGTGGGCAAAGGTTATGGAGTCATTTGCTTAGGACTGGCAAAATAAAGATTTGTGTGATTTTAGGTACGTGAGCTGAAACTTCCTTGTCCCTGACTTGTCAAGGGAATGAGAAGTCCGATCCTCTATGAGCAAGCAGTATATTGAGTTGATTTCTCTTAGCTATGACAGAACCATTTGCTAAAACTTTCCCCAGAAGACAGAAGTGGGTTCTGCTGGAGTCGTGATTTTGATTTCTGATGGGCAGTAATAAAAGTAAGATCTATTTCACTATATTGGTAGAGTCTAGAGCTCTCTCTGTCTTGAATTACGGAGAAGTCTCTAATGGTTGGGGATAGCAGAGAAGTCAGGTTTTTGTTGGGACTTTTTGAAAGTTTATGAAGATTTTGTTTAACAACTTTATTTCCAAGTCACCTCTAGTCCCACTCAATCACACGGAAAGGCATTTTCATTGCCATTGTGCATCAGTTGCTTGAGTTTTGTCAAAGTAACTCCACTGCACTGGTTTATGGGGGGGGGTGTAGGAGGAATTGGACTTTCAGTGTGATTTTGGAGGCAGTTGCATTGTTTCATCTGTTTGTGTAAAACAGTAACAATACGTTTCCACCTATTCCTCATAATTATACAGGGAAAACTAAAATACATGCCATTTTGAACTGAACGTCAGTATTAAATTGCTTTGACTCCTATTTTCTGCCATCTGTGGCATAGCTAGAACAGAGAGTGAGAACAAAAAATATAAATGACTCAGTCACATTTCCTTTAGGAGACACACCATGCCCCCCATTCTTGTCAAATAATTCATTTCAGATCTGAGTGAAAACAGTGTTGTGACACTGTGAGCATGGAGAGGAGATGCTGCCATTCTGTCATTTAATAGAAGGACCCAAATTTATGCTATAATATGTTGGTTAAGCAGCTACACATAATTTTTTCTGTATATTTAGATGACCTCCAAAACAATCTTAGCACAATGCTGGGATGTAATTCAGCTTAATTAAATACTGAATTTTCCTGTAAATGTTTAGTACCTCGTAAGCCAGACTGTGGAAAGAACCCAAAGAAGGTTGAGAGAGGGAACTGAGACAAGTGCTGCTGAAACCTCCCAGAAGACTTAGTTGCCACCCAAGTTATTTGCCGCTAACTCTACAGGGAACCACACCTAGACTCTGGAACGGGATGGAGACAGTGCTACACCCCACAGTCTTTGTTTTCCCTCTATCCAGACTGACCAGAGCAGCTCCCTTCAGAGACATAGAAAGCTTGACAGAGGGAAGTTGATGATATCTGGGGCTTCCCTAGCAATGGGCTACGAGGTACAGCCAGGCGTGCCAGCATACCTTGGATCCTGGAGGCACTCGGAGGTCTCACATGCCTATTGACATCTATTTCAGAAGGGCTGATTTACCCCAAAGTTCACAGATGAGGTAGGTGCTTGAGGCAAACAGATTATCCCTGCAGTGTCTTACAGGTGTTAGGGGAGTTCATCATCACAACACCCTGGAAGGGGGTGGCATCGTTGCTCTAACTATAGCAAGAAGTTTTCCTCCTTTATACTTGATGTCTGGTAAAAGTCAAGTTGAAAATGGTGGTGGTGCTCCCAGTTTTTGTTTGGTTAATGCTTTGCACAGACTGAATATTATATAAAATTCTCCTCTAGGAATCAAGTTTTGACTAAAGGCCAAATGTCTTTATCACTGATCAAAGAGATGATACAGAATCAGATTTACACATGGCACAGGTTAACAGTGAACAAATGGAAGAATAAGTGATAAAGGGGCAAATTATTATTGCTGGGTGACATGAAGTGCTTAATGAAGAGGTCAAAAAGAAAGTTTTAATATTAGCTAGGTGCAAGGCAATGTGATAAAGAATGAAGACAAGAGGCTACACAGGGCAGGAGGCTCTCTTTTGGAAAGCAAGGACTTTGAAGAAGATTTAGGATTCTTTTTGGATAAGCACCTCAAAATGAAATCTCACTGTAACTCTGTGGCTAAAAGGCCAGTGCAATCCTGAGATGTAAAAAGAGTAATATCAAGATAAATCAGATAAGAGGATTTGATGTTGCCTGCACGCACAACAGTGTTAAGGCTACTGTTAGGAACTGTCTCCAGTTTTGGTGTTCACAGTTCAAAATCAATGTGGAAATACTAAGGCAAGTTCAAAGGAAAGGTATGAAAAATGTTTCAGAAAACAAGCGTGACAACATGAGGCATAAGCAGCTCAACTTATTTAGCTCATCAGGGAAGAAGCTGAGAAATGACTTGGTCACCGCAGGCAGGTACTGACCCATGGAAAAGACATCCAAGAGTGAGTAGCCACTTTATCTACCTGACAATGGCGTTACAGGACTCACTGGTTGCAAGCTTAACTTAGACAAATCCACCCTTAAAAGAAGACACGATTTCCTATCCTACAGAGCCCTAAATAATAAAACTGTTTCTCCTGTAAAAGCTGTCACAGGTAGGGATGTTTAAGCGGACATTAAATATGTATTTTTAAATACATGCTTTCATCAGCTTTGTGGAAAAAGCTGTACATCTTTCTGTGCATGTGTGAGTGGGAGCTGTGTCAGGAGATCGGTGGTGGTTCCTTGTCTCGCAGTCTGAGAACCTGTTATTCCTTCTGTTATTCAGTTCCTCATGAGGCTCCGGGGACCAGCACTGCTGGTGTTGCTCTCAGCATCCTCGTAACACTTGCAGTTTCAAAAGGGAATAATTATTATCAAATAATCATTCTCTTGTTTCGTGGCTTCGGTGAGGTCTTGCAGACTGTCAGGAAGGATTTATTTTTTGTCTTGGATGAAATTGGCCACATATATCTTGGTTATTTGGGAGTTGTTTCATTTTTCTGCATTCCCTAGAGCATCAGAGATGAACGGGTGGCTGGAGACGAGGCCTTGGATGGCTTTTTGCCAGTGTTCTGCACTGGTGCAAACCCACGCTTCCCGATCGTAGGTGCCTGGGTGCTGTATTTTCCTTTCATATTTATGGTCAAACTAATTCCAGTAGTTGAATTGATTAAGACTTTTGCCTTGTGTCAGATTGGCAGGGGTCTCGAAAGATGCTTCGATACAGCTTCTCCAGTACGTCAGGCGCAGTGTGCACACTGGGATCATCTAGATGTTTCTCATGTAGTCCATTTGTTCTTTTGCAGAGGTCTTGGACGTTAGTGACAGGTTCTTCTCCTTTTATACATAAATCTACTCTCCCAAGGACTAAACTGCTGTGATTTAATTTTTGGGTTTAAAATAGGGATAAAACATATTGCTTTGAGATATATAGGAGATCAGGCTCTCAGCTCTGTTTTTAAATTCTGTGAAACTTTCTATAAATGGTTTCTGTCGTCAATAAGGATATGATTAACACTATCGTGATGAATATTCTGCACAAAATTTTAGCATTTGGAAATTCAGTGGCTTTTGTCTCCAAAAGGAGTGATGCAATGATCTATCTGCCGCCTTTCATTGAAGAGTCTATAGAATTTGCCCTGGTAATTCTTGCATGGAGCATAAATCTTACGGATGAGCTAATGAGAACATTTACAAACAAACAAATGCAAACACCCAAATCTTGATTCTCTTATAGCATTTCCTGGAGCATATATTTCATTCCTTTCTTGGTTATTTAAAGTAATAATTAACCAGGTTGATTTTCATAATGTTCTCTAGGACTAATCACAGCCCCGTGAGCATAGACTAAAATCCTGGCACCGGTCGAGCTGTGTGAGGGTTTGGTTATGAATAACCCTATTCATTTATATCCCTTGTGTGGAGCGCGGGTTAGTAAGGTGTGGTATGTACACAGCTACACACATGTACATAGTCAGAACAGTGCGAGGGATGTAGTATTTAGGAGAGAAAAACATTAGAGAGAGGAATTTTTTTTTCCTGTCCATCCCTTCTGAAGCTTTGTTTCACGGTAGCCAGAGGGAGAAAAAACACATTATATGAGTAAATTGGCTGGAGAATGTAACCAGGGCCCCAGTAAACACTAAGAATGAAAACCCGTACGAATGTGTATTCAAGCAAGTACAAGATACGATGGTGTTTTCTGCGAGCACTATCTTGGATGAAAATGCTGTTCTGTAACTGAAAAACTGGGAAGAAGCCAGGGTTTGGCTGAACTGCCTTGTGTTTAGATTTTCACCAAGGTTCCCCAGTTTCCCTCTTTCCTTCCCCTTCCCCTCTGCCCGAGTGTAATTTGTGTGGTGGTACCCGATACTCTGAATAATTCAGCTGAAATTTGAGATCCCTAATGACCCAACACCAATTTTCAAATGAGCAGACTGACTGTATGATTTTGGAGTAATAGAGTTGGGATATTTTAAATTCTATTCTGTCAAGGAATGATTAGGACATTAATTTGGGACATATTAGTACATCTCCCTTGTGCTAATGGGAGGATAGACCCCCTTTCATGTTTAATCGAAAGAGGGATTGATGACTGGCGAGGTTGTCTCACATAGGGATGTCTGCCACCGAAATAAATGATGAGCTCAGTGAGTGAAAATATTTAGGCTGCACTCTCTAAATGTGGATTCCTTCTGTGCCGAAGGCAATGAAAGCCCTTAGGTGGCAGCTCTGTAGATTTTTCTCACTGTGGGCAAAACTGAGGATTTTTTTTTTTATTATTTGTTAGCCCAAGGCTTCTTTCTTGAAGTCACTACCGATTGTTGATGCTGATTTCACGTTTCATAAGCAGCCAAGTCATGTTCAAGAAGCAGAAAACTGACCTCAAAGATGACATAACCACTGGAGGCGGAGGAAAGCGGCAGCATCGCCGCTGTCTGACGGTGAAAGAAAAGGGCACCTCTCCTCGGAGTTTGCCAGCAACTTTTACTTGATGTGTGAGTTTGGTACTTCTGTGTTAGAACAGTAAAGTACCTTTGAATTAGAACAGACTAGAAAAGTTGCTTAATGTGCTTTTTTTACTCTAGTACTTTTAACCCACCACTGCAAAATTCCTCCTACCTGTAATGAGTAATTTAATTTGGAAAGGCAAATAAGAGCTCATTAGCTGATGCATTGCTACAAAGTAAGGGAGCAGATTTTGTGCCTAGGGACAGACTTTTACAGCCCTTTTGAAAATGGCACAATACAATGCAATAAATCCCATAGCTTTTTCAGAGAGGAAGAGGAGAATACCCTCCTTCCATTTCTTGGATGCAAGTTTTCTTAATTTTAAGACCCTTTGTATTTTGAGTATTGGGGAAATGGATGTATTCCAGGGGCTCAGACACAAAGAAGTTAAGCATGTGAGTGTTCCCAACAACTAGTCCTATCTGTTGTGTTTTCCATTACATGCCCTGTGTACTGTGGCGGGACAGAATCACCACATCTGAGAGTTCTCCATCATGTTCCTCAAAGAAGAGGCGGTAATATTTGTGCAAAGTAGATTTCCTTGTACCCCATGCTATGCCCAGGTATTTTGGGAGATGTTAAGTTTCATTCTGTCTCAAAAAGGTGGTTTGGTTTTAGTCTCACTGTTTTAGAGAGAGTGTTTAATATAGAACTGTCTTTTTACTTCTCTAATAACATCTGATTTTTTACAAGGACTTTGCCTTTTATGTTAGTTATCTTAATGATTTTTAGACATCCTCTTAATGTTTTTTCTGAACACCCACCCTAGTTTCTGGCAATGGGTGTATGTAGATGTAAAGCCCAGGCAGAGAACCCTCCACACCAACTGGTAACCACAGTCCTGGGCTTTTAGTATTTCACAGCATCAGGCCTGCATATATTATGGCTAAAAATTTTCAGTGCTCAAAGGGTAGATATGGAAGGTATTCAGAGGCTCAGAAATCATATTAGTGTCTTTTAAAAGTTGCCTTTAATTTAAGTTTTGATTTAGTAACGCGTAAGAGATTCAAACTACAGTGAGTTATCACTCATTGGCGGTGGCTGAAATTCTTGCAGTTTCCACCTTCAGCGGTTGTTTTATGGTTACCCCAGAACCACGTCAGCGAAGCAGATTTATGGCTTGTGAAACAAATATTAGCACGGAGCACATCAGTCACTCGGCGCACTTTGGAACATGTTTTCTCCTGGCTGGGAAACCAGACAGGTATCATCGAGGGGGTGACTCTGCTCACAGGTGCCGTCCCTTTGGCTTCAATGGAGAGCTTTGTGTGTGAGCAGGTGTTTGCTGGCTGGAGCCCAAGGGGAGCCTCTGGGACACCTTTATTTCACATAGTACCGGGGCTGTGGGCTTGCAGACCCTCACTCAGCATTAAGAAATAACCATAATAACCTCTCATATTCTTGGAAATTGAGCGTGTTTGGCTGCTCCGTCAGGAGTCATGACTGGCAGGGTTTCCAAGCATGTGACAGCATCACTCTGGACTTAGGGCCAGCACAGGCAAATAGCAGGCGTCGGCTTCAAAACAGCCCGAGGGAGTTGTTCTGCTCCCGATTTGTGCTGGATAACTTCCCCATACAGGACATTCACAAACCTGAGCGCTCTGAATGCCAAAAGTTTATGTGGGTTCAGAAAAGGCTCGGATGAATTTCCGGAGGAAAAACATCTGGGGAGAGCTGCTAAACACAGAGGCACCCATGCCAGCTTAGGAAATTCATTTGCTGTAATTAGCTGGAGTCAGGGAATGCATGCTAGCAAGGTATCGCTGCATAATCTCCCTGTTTTACGTTCTTCCCTAGACGTCCTCCCTTGGCCCCTGCCAGGTGGGGTACAGGTAATCGTAGGACATCTGGTAATCATAGACCTGGGAAAAGCTTTTGGTGGTTGGATTCTTCTGGGGAAAACTTAACTCTTCAACCAAGTTGTGGATGCCCCCTCCCTGAACTGTTCAAGGCCAAGTTGGATGGGGCTTTGAGCAACCTCATCTAGTGGAAGGTCTCTCCCAAGGCAAGTGGGTAGGAACTAGGTGATCTTTAACGTTCTTTACGGAGAGAGTGGTCAAGCATTGGAACAGGCTGCCCAGGAAGGTGGTGGAGTCACCATCACTGGAAGTGTTCAAAAAACATGTGAACGTGGCACTTCAGGATATGGTTTAGGGAGCATGGTGGTGTTGAGTTGATGGCTGGACCTGATGATCTTAAAGGTCTTTTCCAACCTTAATGATTCTGTGATTCTGTGGTCTTTCTCTCAGCTGGCGAAGTGCATTTGGGATTATTGCAGTTGGAAGAGCACAGAAAGACATACTTTTAAAATTAGTGTATCAGTTTAACTGCAGTCTTGTAAGAATCTGTTTCTTTTCATAAACAGCTTTGTCAAGGTGGTTGCGAGTCAGATTCTGTACCCAAATTTTGTGAAATGTTGACTCACCAGGCAAGCAGCTCTGAAAATCACTGAATCAAACTATTATTATCTTTCCAACCCAAACCATTCTTTGATTCTATAACCTTTCCACCAGTACTCGGCAAGGATGGTGCAGGCTGTCCAGAGGTGCAGGCAAGGCAGTAAGTCTGCGCTGCAGGCATGTGGGATGCAGACACTGCAGCAAGAGACATTGGGGCGTGAGCGTTGTTCCTAGCTGGGATGCTTGGCAGCTCTAGAAAAAGCAGTTTCGTGGAGCCAGCTCATTCTGCTGGGCAAGGACTACCACTACCCCTAAAAACATCTCATTAATTCTTGGTAGGAGAGATGGCCCCTCCAGAAAGAGGCTCTGAAATGACCTCCCAGATCCTCTCTTGCACAAGGTATGACTTTTCTAGAGGTGTTGAAGCATAAGAAACCGAAGCTTAATTCTGCTATATTTTATATATAATATTATAATATATAATTATAAATATA
>NW_010529275.1:0-15916 GCF_000687285.1 Phaethon lepturus | reverse complement strand
CCCGCTCCCCCGCCCGCTCCCGCGGGCTCCCGCAGCAGTTCCCAGCCAGCGCGGGCAGCCTGGATGCGTGTGTGTGTGCGCGCTGCTACTTTGTACTGTGAAGAACACACAGCCCATGTGCTCTGTATGGATGTTGATGATACTCTGTGTAGCTTGAATCTCTGCAAGCAGGCAAGATGTCCAGCACACCACATGACCCTTTCTATTCTTCTCCTTTTGGCCCGTTTTATAGGAGACACACACCGTACATGGTGCAACCAGAGTACCGAATATATGAAATGAACAAGAGGCTGCAGTCGCGGACGGAGGTAAGTCCCTCAGCCTTGTTTTCCTGTGCATGGACCGTGGTAGGTTTCAGCCCGAATTCCAGCTGAAGCGTCCCACCAGACAGCAGAGTATATGCAGGCACGAACCCTAATTAATTTAGTAGTTTAATTGGGTAATCCCTCATTATGTTTCCACGCAGAGCAACTCTTTGAGGAGATACCAGCTTAGGCTGAAATCTTGAAATTACAGTACAGCACTTCAGGATTGATTATAAGGCTGGTCTCAGGAAATTTCTTTGCCTTCATGTGTTGTTTGCTCAGGGTCTGTCCTGCTGGCATTTGCGGCTATAGTATTGCAAGGTATCGCTTGAGCTTTTGCACAAAACTAATTCAGAAATGTTGCAGGTTAAGGGGACGAGACGAGCCTTTCTCTCGTTTTGTTCTGTAAACTCGTTAAAATTAAAAAAAGAATGATAACAGAAGACGGGAGCAGAGTTTTAAGAACTTATTCCTAGGCTGCACTTAAAGAACACATGTTCAGGACGACCGACAAGAGAAATGAATGTTTACATTTAGAATGCAGTTGCTTTTAGCGAGAGAGATGATCGGTTCACGACTTTATCATATAGCTGTCAAAAGTACCCAATTAATGTAAACTGCATTCACTGTTGGTTCTGCTTTGTATAATCTGTTAGTGGTTTATACACCCTGGCTTCTACACCCAGATCAGCCACCACGAAGAATATGCTGAATGGGAAGGGGAAATACTTTTGTCACTTAAAGACAAAAAATAGTGGAGGCTGCATCTTGTTATTTACATGGTTAAATAAAGCACACTTTTTAGTCTGTTGAAGTGAAAACTGCGTGGACTGAAGCAGGCTGCATTCCGGCCCATGTGTCAGTGTTTGTGCAGCAAACGTTCTTGGTGCTGCAATTTTTCGTAGTAGTTTACTAGTGGTGCCCTGAAAACTCTTTTTAAAAGTATTAATCTTTTACAGTGAATGGCTTTATATAGAGGCAAATATCTGCCAAATTCATGCCTTGAAGCATGGTAAAGGATCTCGGATTGAGCTGTTTGTTGTATTGTAATTCTTTAAGAGAACATGAGGTTATGATAAAATAAAACACACATGCCTGAATTGTCAGCTAAGCCATGGAGAATCTGTGACGTTTAATGTATATGATACAGCTAACGAGATGTGACCTGCTTTCTGATTGGGTAACCGCTACGGAGTAACTGCTTTTCTAACACTGTTATCACTGCTAGTCTTAAAACATTGCTGTGGAGTAACTGGTAAATGCGCTTCGTGCTGGCTAAGAACTCCAAGCAGCTCATTGCTCCCAAAATCATGGCAACTGTTTGGCAGTTTGGCCCCATGTTGCTGGCTGCTGAGGGTCACTGCCGTTTAGATAGAATGAGGGGGGCTGGGGGGCTTATTTGCTACTGTTTACTTGTCAGTGTCTTGCAACTCTGTTCGTTACATATAAATGTAATAATTTCTAGACTTTTTCAAGTGAAAAGAGAAAGTATGCATCATTAAATGATTCCTTCAGGGTTTTATAGACAAGCGGTTCTGAAAGGCTGCCAGTGCTAATTTAGCCTTTTTGCATATTGTTTTAGTGGTACTTTTAAGAACTGGCCAGTTTCTGATTGCAGCTCCTTTACAAGTGCTACACTGGAAAACTTTTTGAGGGACTTGTGAAACAACTTCTCCCTCCTGCGTTGCTGAGGTGTGCTGAGTTAGACTTCAGCACATTTAATCATGGTTTTTGCTGTGCACATTCACATGGATTGTCGTGGGCAAAAAGCGATAACCTACTCTTCCTTGCTAGTACAGGTGTCGGTTGCAGCAGCATTTTACTTTGACAGACAGTGCTTAGTTAGTGAAGGCCTTATGCTCCAGTATTTCTTGTATTTGCTCAGAGTAGAAACACTTTTGCCTTGCGATTGTTCAGTCTCTACATTCTGGTTTTCTGTGCTTTAGTTTCTGAGCTTTGTGTTGTAAGCATTGTTGTTTGGTGAAATGTATTTTCTAGCTACCTTCAGCTGATCTCATTCATCATCCAATTAAAACAACTTCCTTCATAAAAATAAAAAAAAAAAAATAGTTTCCTGGGGCACTTACAGTGACTAGGTGTGGACAGCCTGTAAAGAATCACGCTGGCTTCTGGGGCAGGTTGGGAGTGGAAGTTTGACATCAATTTTATGCACTTCCAAGCATGTTTGGGATTGGTAGCGGAAGGCTTCTGGAGCATGTGTAACTAGCTCTGAATTTTTTTGAATCCAGACCAATGGAGCCCTTGTATGTCATGGAAGGAATGTGTTTGTGCTGCGGGTGATGCAGGCTTACTGCATGAACGTTTCTCTTCAGGCACTCTTTGGAATAATGTAGGCACTGGTCTCTGAGGAGGCTGCTTGTGCTCTGTGAGCCCCAGGGGGTAGGTGAGCACAAGTAAAGCAGCTTAAGGGGAAAGGAATTACAAAGAAACTCTCCAAAAGACTGGGGGTAGCAAGCTGGCAGATTCCAGTTGGACCCAACTTCTGGAGAGAGCCAGTGGCAAGTGAGGATGTGTTAAAAAATGGGAACCCACATCTCCTATCCCAAATATATCCTTGGAAAGCCTTTGGGGTTTTCCTGTTTTCCTACAAAATAAAAATGTTCTTAATAATTTTTTTGAGTCAGAATCTCTGCTGTCCCTTGCTGTGGTGGAAGTTACAACACAGAGCAAAACGTGCGTAATTCAAGTGAGTTGTACAGAGGATGGATGGAGAGCCTATGAAAGGAGTATCTGTATGTCATGTCTGCCTGTTTTCTCCCCTCAATCTGTAGAACCCACCTTTGTGGTGAATTCCTGTAGCTGGTCTATGGAGCTTGCAGGTAGGTGAGAATGATTCAAAAAAAAGCAATGGGCCGGTAGAGACACCGTTAGGGAATCTACCGGTAAATGCCATTCCTGCCCCCGCTCTCCCAGCAGCAGGGTCTACGGTGTGGTGGGGAAGGTAGAAGTGTTCTCAAAGTGGCTCTGCGCCTGGGGACACTCCCTGAGAAATCCAGTGCTTCCACCCTGGTTTGTGTCAGCATCGGGTGGAAGGGAATAACAGTGTGAAGGATGTGCTCAGTGTATTAAGTGGACAAAGTACAGAGTGATAAATAAAGGTCATTTAGATGCAGCATGGCTATCTGTTGTTCTTGTTTTCTTTAGGAAGAAATGGTAGTCATGAAAGTAAAGAATTAGCAACTCTAGCCTGTGCTAGATGTGCAAAGTTTTGCTCTCCAAACTTCTTGCAACTTTATGGGCTCCTCAGGCAGAACCTACAACTGCCTTTTTAAATTCAGGGTCAGTCTTAGGCGAAGAATTCCAATCACACCCAGGCAGGGGGTGGTTTTATGATGTAAGTATTGGCAAAAGTCCACCACCTTGCTAATTCTAATGTGATCTAAAGTAAATTAAGGAGCCTGAGTTACTAACTAGTGTACAGGAACACCTTACCTTCCTTAAAAGTTGTTCAAGAAATCTAACCTGGTAATACTTTTTTCTAAATGGAAATTAATACGTGCTTTCTTAATAATGCTTTGGGGGCATCTAGTGCCATTTTGTAATGCATGAACAATCCTGATTTAAAGAAGTAAAATGAATATTTAAATGTTTAGTAATCTCTGGCAGATATAAAGATAAAACTTATTTAATTCTATCATAGTTGATTAACTTTCTGGTTAACCAAAATGCAGCTGTTTCCTTGCTCTGTGTGTGGTTTTAAGGATTTCATTACCGTTCACTCAAACTCAGTTTATCTTAATATTTTTATATCTGTGCTAGTTTAATATTTCAAGAAAGCAATCCTGTTGTGGCATAATCAGCAGTTTCTAAAGTTCTAGGCAGCAATACACAACATAGGTAAATCAGCTTACATATTTTATCTGTTTTTCATAAAACTTGATGTTTAAAGAAAAGCCTCTTTTCCCCTTTGATATTGTAAATCCTTTTCTGTTCTAAATTTTAATAATTTGAAATTGCTCCCACTTAAAACAAAAGGTGATTATATCTTGTATATAATTATTTTTCCTTAACATTACAGTGCGCTGTGGATAGATCACTTAAAGTTGCTGACAGTTTAAAGTTTGAGGTGTTGCTTTATTGCCAATAATCAAAGAAATGTATTAAGCCTTTCACTTGTTCATTTAGTCCCCTATATTGTTAGAACTTTTGTGTATCATGATATATAAAATTCACCTGTAACTCTCTGTCACTACAAGAGGTTGTGCTGTACATCACCATCCTATGCAAATCATCGCTTTCCCTCTGGCTAAGAGAGCAGAGTTTTAAGGGTGACTAGAGAACTTGATTAGTAGCATATTTGTTTTAAAGACAATCAGGTTAATCAAATCATATTAAAATCCTATTAAGCTGTACAGTGAATTTAACAAAAGTAGAGATTTCATGATGGAAGAAAACTTAAAGAAAATTAATAAAGGAGGATGTTATGATTATTTAAAAGCCATTAAATGAACTGGAAGCTTAGACAGACATTCATACTCAACCAAATATTTAAAGTAAATCAAAGGAAAACAAAATTTCTGCTGCTTAATGGAAGTCTCTATTTTACTTCCTTACATTGCTATCTAATGAAATAATCTTTTCTTCTTCTTCCTGATGCATATTTAATAGATTAGTCATAAAAATCTATGTTGTGACATCACATTTGTTCACATAGCAACTTAGTATCGCAAACAGATCTCTCATGTTGTGTACATAAGTCTGAGTTTGCCCAATAAGTTTGTTTTGTTGAGCGGAAAACACATAAACTTCTGCCTCAAAGTATTTTTGAGGAAATTTTCTTTCACCCGCAAATATACTAATGCTTAGCAATTCTAGGAACATGAATAAAGTATTTTAAAAGAGTATTTATAAACCATGCTTTGCTGAAACTAAAAGGTCAATTTTAAAAGAAAACCCTTGAGCTCCTTTAGGCAGACACTGACTTCAGAATGGATTCAAGGCTCTTTTTTAACTGATTATCTTTTATTTCATATAGGTTTTTTAATCTGTTTTAAAAATTTCAGTTGCAGCTGTTTTCAATTAAAATCGTTACAAACTAACAATTCTTATGAGGTTGGGGGAGAAAAAAAAAAGACTCTACTTCCTTTCCATGCTGATCCTTAGCTTACAATCAGGGATGTCTCGCTTCTTTTTTTCCCCTTAAGTTATAATATGGAACGTAAACTGCACACGTAAGGAAGGGGGAGCTTTTGGGGGCAGGGGCTGGTGAGGGGGGAGGGAGAGTGTCAGTGTGAAAGTGTAAAAATGGATCTCCTCTGCAAATCACACTGATGCTTACTAGACCATTTTCTATACAGAAACCTTTTCAAACCTTCCTTTTCTCTTTTTCATTCTTTAAGCCGTTTAAAAAAAAAAAAAAACACACACTTAACTCAGTCTTTCCCTGATGTAAACAAGATTTACTATGCAGATCCAGTCTCAAAAATAGAAGCCTCTGGATGGTGAGAAGGAACAAAATAGAGATCATAACAAGGTCCCAGTCCTGTGGTCTTATTTAAGCTGGAGTTTTGCCTGCAGTAGGATTGGAAGATCAGATTAAAAAAATAAATTGTTTTTAGTATATACACTTTGTTTACAGAAAAAGGGTACGGATAGATTGCTAAACTCATTGCAGTATTTTTAGCTGGACTCCTCACTTCAAATGGTATTTTTTTGTATCTTTTTGCCAAAAGTTGCATATCTGCTGTAAACAGGCATTCCAACCGTGCTGATACTTTGTTCGGTTGCTTCCTCCCCAAGAATAGCTTTCTTTCCTGCATTGTACTGTGTAAACAGGCTGGCGTATATCCTCAGTTTTGCTGGGTGCTCTTCTCCAAAAGTTGTTTCTGGGCTACTTGAAGCCTCAGAGGGCTGATCCTGGCAGGGACAAGGTTGCCCCAAAGTGGCTGATTATTAGTCTCCAAAAAAGACTGTGGTAGGGCAGGGCCTGTTGGCCAAGTCTCAGTGGTCTTACTTATGAGGCAAAAATAGTAGCAAAAGAAACCTTCCCCAAGCCCTGGCTGAAATCTTCCCCTTAGGATTGTGTCTTTCTTTGCCCCAGTACATTCTTTCTGAGTTTGGTTACTGTTAGAATTTCAGAGAGAAAGCTGCTTATGGTTAGAATACTGTTTCCATCACTGTCACATTGTGGTGGACAGCCATGCCTTGCTGACCTAAAGCCTGTAAATTGCTGATCTAAGCTGAAGAGTACACTTGGTACTCCTGAGGTAGTGGAGATCAACTAGAACCACCTGCGGACCCTAAACCTCAGTATGGGAACAGCTGATGCTTCTGGAGAGAACTCTGGTACTTTTTTGCCTTATGGGGCTAGTGAAACACCACTGACCTGAAAGAATGAGACCTTTGCAAAACTAAACATGAACTAGGACTTGGTGGCATTCTAAGCCTATAATCTCTTCAGGACTCAAGAGTGTTGGTAGTGTAGAGTCTTTGCAAAGGCCATAAATTTTACAGGAGCAGGCTGTCCTCTCCATGAGACTTAGGTTGTCTTGGCACTACCTTGCTGTTTATTACGCCATTGTCAAGAAGACATAGTCATGATGAAGCTCCTGGCCAGAGTGGTGATCCTGTCTGCAACGTACAGATTTGAAGCGTGAGGTTTGAGCTCAGCAGCCTTCTTCTTTATGAATAACTCTGATAACTACAGCCAAAATATAAGTATTAAGCTAGAACTTCTCCCTAAAGTCTTTCTGTTGTCAATATTCACATCCAGGTACTCGGCCAGGGCAGTCTCACAAACTCACGCTGACACAGTAAAGCCATAACTTTATGTAGGTTTCTAAACATACTTAAACTCTACTGCCTGAATACCTGCAAACTAAATAGCTAGGTCATTGCATCCTTCCAAGCAACTAATCAATTAGAACATTGCTGTAACATCTGTCACACGTGATCTGCAATACCTGCTGATACCCCTCTTTCCTGATTCTAGGCCACAGAGTCAGCTTGCCAAGCCTAGCTAGCTGAGCAAAAACATTCAAATATGTCTGTACCGTTTGTGTGTGTGTTAAAAAAAGGGAAGGGGGAAATCTAATCTCTGGGTATAGTTTTGCCATCAGATTACTCATGTACAGCAGATTCAGTGTCTGTCCAGATCCTGTCCATTTTACACAACTGCTAGCTGCAGACAAGAGCATCCTTCACGATCCAGAAGAATTGCACAGGCTAGTTGGATGACCTTATCTGTTGCATTCAGAGGACAAATGAAACATTATGTATGTCTAAAAGTGATCATATCTGGAAATCCATGATTAAGGCAGACCCAAGGATAGACCTAATTGTAGAGCCACTGTGCTTATTCTTCAAAAACGAAATACCTGGAAAAAACAACTGTCCCTGTTTGAGTGTTATTCTGTGCAGTCTTACATCAGCTGTGCAGCAGATTATTTTTACTTTTCTTTTGGACTTTAAAACATTTTTTTTCTAACTGCATTTTTTATTAGGTTATTTTCTCAAGTAGTGAATTGAGAAAATTATGACTTCCAGTACATTGCTCATTTAAAATATTTCATGTACCTTATTGTGATTCTTGTTCCGGTTGTGTAGTTTTGCCTCAGCCATTAGCAGAAGATTGAATCGGAGAAAGAGCTGCCATCTGTCCTAGAGCAGGTTACAAAGAGATTTCTGAAATATTAATGACCACATTAAACAAAAAGAAATATTCTAAATCTTTAAATGCAGTAGTCACACGGAGAGAGAAAAATGCTCGGAAAACAAGAAAGTAAATAGAATGAAAGTTTTTAGTTTTATTACCATTTAAGATGAAGCACTCTCAGCACACTTCACCCCTCAGGAAGGCAGTCAGCAGCACCAGCATTCCTGACCATCTCCTCTTCTACAGACCAGAGATCCTCCAGGGTTTGGTTGGCAAGGCAGACATGAAATCTGCTTTGCCATGAGGTCTGCAACCAGGATAGTATGTTACAGTTGGAAAAAGGGAATATGAAATGCCTCGCATCTAGAATCCTATGGTTTTTTTTATGCAGTTTAAAGAAGTCTTACGCATGGGTTATGCAGTAGTGGAAGAAGGCCTACAACTGCCTGTTTTGCTCCATCCTGCATATTCTGATAGTAGCTTGCCGTTTGAGATCAGTGTCACCATCCTCCATAATTCTTGTATCCTCTCTAAGTACCAAAAATGTTTCCATGTTACTCCATTTTGCATCACGATAATGTTACTGTGACTAGAAAGGAAGAGAACTGCTACAAAATAATTAGTTCAGAGCAAATGAAAATTCTTCTTGTTGAAGTTGTTCAGCATCTTGCAAGGAGGGACCCTCCTTCCTTTGGTGCTCAGCCAGCATTTCTCCACCTTTCTTCTTCGCCACACCAGTACGTTAAAAACATTGAGAGGATATAGATTCGATATGTGCATTTGCAACCGTACCACTTGCTGTAGTGGATGAAGGCAATACAATAGCTCCATCATTTCTACATAGACTTAATCACTGGAGTATCAGTTAACCCTTAGAGTAATTAGGTAATAATGTTGTTGATGTGATTTGAAGTATCATTTTAAGCAATTAGAAGTTCAGATATAACGTGCTGCAATTACGCATTATATAGCGCATCTATCCATTTTACAGAGCAAAAATTACCATATGTTTTGTGGGAAGCTTGGCATTTTGCACTGACTGGAGTTCTGCTTGTATTTACGAACAGCATGCCAGTAAACTGTGGTAATAACTCTTTGAAGGCCACACCTATGCACACTGCTGATTATGTTAAAAAGCATAGGCTCATTTTAATGAATGTGTTGGCATGAATAATGGGACATGAAAAGCCAACACAGTGGGTAAAGGTTCGCTACCTGAGTGCAACAAATGCTACAAGCATATTCACTTGAGTTTAACAGTGAATTTGCTTTGGCTATGCTCGTGCTCTCTATGCGTTTCTCTGAATGTTTGATCAATGGAGTTTTATTCTTACAAATAATTGCAGAATGCAAATTTCAATTTGTTAAGCATTCTGAAAAGAAGTTGCTTATTTTATATAGGCTAAGCTGAGAGGCAGTGTTTCCTGTTCTGGAGTTTCCAGAACCTTCCAGATAGAACCCTGATACTTAAAAAATAAATACAGCAGAGAAGAATCTCTGATTGCTTTGCAGTGGGGATGAACTGGTATATGAATGTGAGGCAAAGTAATGGCAATGACTGGTGGCAATGGGAAAAACACAGGTTAGTAAATATGATGTACATGCATTTTTTTTCTGTGGGACAGGGCACTGCTTACCATGCAGTTACTTCAGAAAAATGTAATAAGAAAGAATTGGTGAAAAAATTCAGAGCTTCCTGGCATTTTAAGCTCTAGCTCCATTTGTGCTCACGAGTCAAGAATGTGAAACAGTAACACACAATATATGACCAATCACAGCGTATAGTCTTAGCAGAATATTAAATGCTTACAGCACACTGCTTGTTATAAAAGATGTGCAAAAGTATGTCTTAAATTTCAATAATTAATGTATTCAAAGAAATTGTTATTAATTCCTAGCAACTCTGAGTAAAATGAAGTGGAATTCATAAAATAAATTATTTGATGTGAATGATTAGCTCAGCTCTTTTCGGTACCTCTTAACACTCTGTCAGGGTTAATAATGCAAAGTAAAAAGATCGGTCAAGATGCCAGCGCACCAAGTACATCTCTTCTCTGACGGTGCTGTAAGGTTATTTAACACCCACATCAAGAGCATCCTGAAGCAACTGAGTTACACCTTGACTGATTGTTTCATCCAAAGGGCTGCGCTTCTAAATACACAGCATAGCACAGACTTCCTCGTACAGAGTGGTGTTAGCACTGATACCTGAAGCCACAACCTGCACGTCTAGACTGACAAGAATCCTACCCGTTGAGCCACTGTGACACCTTGTGGCTTATGAAGCAACACAAGCATCTTTTAGAAAACTAACACGTAAAATCCAGAGGTTAATGGGTATTGATAAGTGTCCTCTCATATGACTATCAACACGAATCTCTTTGCTGGGTTACTTTACTATGTTTTCGAGATACAGTTAAGTTAAGCGGTAGTGCGCTCATTTCTGTTCGGCCTCCTTGTATTATGTATTTTACTGTGAAGTGTCATGAGACAGGGCATCATTGCGCGAAGTCTGACCTGCCGCTATTATCTCCAGTGCTCTGGTGTTAGCTCATCATTCAGATTACATAAAGAAACACTGTTTCTGGCTGCAGTACAGAGTAAATATTTTATTTGTTTGCAACCATTAATTTGGTTAACCAAAAGAATGCTTGAAGGGAGTAAAGTACTTTTTGGTGCTGCATATGTTCAAACAGTAGCAAGAGTTAAAAGTAACCAAGGTATAGTAAGCATCTGGCAGTGGGCACGCAGCTCTGTAAAACCCTGAATTTGGGGCTAAATAGATCAGTGTTTCAGCTGTGGATAATTCATTAACTACAGTGAAGCTGTATTTTGCTGAGAAAGTCTCAATAAACTTAAAATTGGGCCAATAATGCATGGAGCTGTGAAGAAACTCTGCATCTGTAAAGGCTCAGGACTCTGCATCTGTAAAGGCTCAGGACCTCATGGTACCTGACTTTAGTCTCTTGGTTGTCACTTGTTACATCTTCAAACAGGCACGCCCATGTTTTCTTCCATGGTGATCCTGGGCATTTGAGAGGAGTTTCCCATAAACTCATGCATTATGTCCTGTAACACTTTCCTTGGCTCTGATGCTTTCAAAAACTTAGCAACAAACTGAGCTGAAATGGTTGCCTTCCGTGGCCAGACTTACTGCTGGATACACCCCTTTACAATGCAAGGGGTCTGCATCCCTCTGTTGTCCCTTATCTTCAGGTACGTCCACGGCACTGTCACTTAGACATAGCATGTAGATGTACATGCCCAAACTTGCATTTAACTTGCTTGTGTAGGAAGCAGTAGCAGCACAGAGTTCAGGGCACGCAATCTACTTAATTTCATGCATAGGTATTTTAATCCTTTGCTAAGCTTTATGCTCTTAAAATTAGGTGGCTACTGATGCTCATACAAAACCCTGTCTTCATGATGTGTACCACTGCATTTATTATAAGATTCTTAGGGCTGTGGCGACCTTCTCTGTTCTTGTACAGCGTTGGCACAGTGGAGTTCTGGTCTCTATATGCAGCCCATTTTTAATACTGTGCTATGTATTGTAACTAACTAAAGGCTAAAAGTAGCTAGTAGTATTTAAAATAACTTCCAAAACCAAATCTAAATATACCACATTAATTTTGATTTTACAAATCAAAATGTTTTAATTGCTATTACCTGTATTTATGCACTACGAAGAATTATCTGACTAGAAAATACCACAAGACAGTAGGTTCTTGGAAGATGACTGTTTGTTATTAACACATTTCATTATTTCTCAAATAATTCAGTGCACCCGTGCAAACTGACTGGCTTTGCCAAGAAAGTACAAATATATTTTGGGGCAGCATTCTGGTGGTTGATTTGTACATCTGATACTGTTATTAAATCCATTACTTTTTTAGTGTGATTCTTCTGTAGTTTCACATCAATCAGAGAAACTTGTTCCAAGTCCATTTTCTCTTAACAGTGGAAGGACTATCTTATCTTAAATTCTGCAGGAAAAGTATATTCTTCTCGAGGGCACTGTGGAATATGTATGTTATTTCATGAGGATTTGGGGAGGGAATATTGTAAAGTCTCCCAATAAATAAATTCTTGTAATATATAAGCAGAGATGAGCCAGGGAGGTTGTTCTAAGGAAGAAAGGCAACACTTATTTTTTCTTTTATTGTTTGCACTCTACTGATTTAATTAGCCAGTGAGAACAGACCCACTTTGAATATTAAAAAGACAAAACCAACTCCCCCCCTCCCCCGTCCCCACATCTGTTGCCTTTTGGAGACTACTTACAGTTCCAAAGTCTAATGGATTTTGCTTTTTAACAGACATTACCTGTGTTTGCTTGCAAATATGTAAGGTTGTTACAAATATTTTATTCTGGTTCTGAGGGGAAGGCACTGTTTATATTGTCATTTTGAAAGAAACTGGGCTACCTTAAGCAAAACTAAAACATTTTTGGTGTTAAACAAATGAAGGTAGTCACAGTCTTGATACGTTTCTGAACGGTGATCTGATAGCAGTATTTTAATGATTGCCATATTATAGGAACTTAAACCGTTCCTGAGACTGCTTAAAGTTGGAAAGAGCGGAGTCCTGTGCGGGGTTGTACATTGGTCAGGAGCAGGAGAGCGTAGATGGGGGAAAACTACTGAAATGATCTCTGCTCCATTTCATTACGCTACTGCCTTCTGCAGTATCAATTAGATGGACTGAATTTCAATAAGGAAGCGAAGCAGTTCGCTGCACCACTGCTGGGTTAGGCCCACCCTTGCACAGGGGCTAGAGCCTTCTTTCTCATCACAGTCTAGAATATGAATATTAATGCCTCATCCAGTTCACAGTATTGCAGGGCCAAGGGATCCTTGTCCTGCTCAGTGCCCATCCTATTTTGGGACCTTTCATCATCTCTGGACCCCAGAATTCCCTTAGCTTTGTTTAATGCTGCATCTAAAGACAGCATCAGAAAAGGGTGGATTTTTAAAATATTTTTTTCTCACCATTTTTTATAGGTGTATACTAGCTACTTTATTAAGATATTTTTCCTGTTGAGAGGAAAGAACTCTCCTAATTTTGCTGAAAGTGGCTTTTTAGAAACACAATTACCTACATAATTTTCAAGATTATTATTAGGAAGTATATGAAACTATTAGGACCATGGGAACTTGGATAAACCCACCTGGTGTGCAAATTTTGCTACCAGAATAGCTGCACTAAGCTTGAGAACACTGAGTGTGATTATACGAGTCAACTGAGAAACATAAATTGAGAGCTCGGGCCAGCAGTCTTTCCCTTCCTTAGAGATTGATGGCACACAGATGCATGATTGCAAATAACATAGTATGTGGGCCAATGGTGCTGTTGTGATTTAAAAAAAAAAAAAAAAGAAAAAAAAAGAAAAAAAGATCTTTTTTCTGTACCACAAGCTTCCTAGATTTGTTTCAGCCCAATATTGTAACTGCAGCTCCTCATCCCATGCAAAGCTTTCCTGTTTATGTCCATGAAATGAGCATTTGGCCCTGTATGTGACAGTGCTAGAAGAAGGTGCAGAAGCTGGTTTGGCAAAAATTTGTTTTGTGGAACCTACCTATTCTGATGGGTTTAGCAATTTTAGGTGACTTAGTTCTTAGAGATGAATTTGATGCACCTTAAAAGGACTAGAAGAGCATATTCAGCTTTTAAGTGTTGTCCATAGTTGGCTATGTGATAAAACTGCATGTTCAGGGGCTTAGATTATGTTTGCACTTACCATTTCACAAATGCCAAAGGCATAATAGAAAGCATGGTTAAGAACAAGCAGTACTCGCTATTAAGGAATATTGTGTAGCAAAACAAATAACAAGAAAGGGGGTGAAGTTTTCCTCAGTCAGAAATTTAGCTGGAGAGGAATGCATGGCACATAAATTAGCAGAAAAGTGGGTAGACCTGGCAGGTTGTATGAACTATATTGTTTAGCTGAGCTTATCCATGCACTCCTTGAAAGTGGATCCTAAAGACTACATTGTTAGCTCTATTAATAAATAACAAATTTTGCAAGATTCACTATTAGGTTTTGGGGGCTTTTTGTTTGTTTGTTTGGGTTTTTTTGATACAAATCAAAACCAAATCCTGGAAAGTCATAGTTAAATGTTTTTCAACATTTTTTTTTTCCTCCAGCAGCTGCTAGCCTCTACTGCTTTACCGGGAAGGGGAAAGGAGACGATTAAATGAAATTCATAGCCTTTTAGTGTCTGCTCAGCCTGCGCCTGGCAGCATGTGGGGTTTGTGGCTGCTGACCTGGCAGACTTACAGCTTTTTTTATGACGTCAAGTGCACACATCATGGGTCTGTGCAAGCTAAATATGGGCTTCAACCCCCCCCTCCCTGGTTGCTTTCATTTAGGAGACTGAGGACTTCTCCCAGTAAAAATCAGAGCAAAAGAATGGAGCTGCTCACTAGAGTTGCAAACTTGTGTGCTTGGCAGCGTGGCCTCAGTTACTGGGCCCAGCAGCTTTTTGCTGTAGATGCCCTTTCTTCAATAGTGCTTTATTTGTTCGGTGTCGTAAATGATAACTTGCTGCTTTAATAAGAGAAAAATGGATGCAGCTAGCAAAGCTGCGTTCTACTGAAATAAACAGCAAATTCTCCATTAGCTTCAACAGCACATGTATCTACCTTAAATTAAGGATTCCTTCAGTTTGTTACTTGTATGAACCTTTGGAGTTCTTTTGTTAAGAAAATGAGATTGAAATAATTATCTCTACAAGGTTTTATATAAGTTGACAGAATGTTACTCTCTGTTTCACACTTAGTTGTTTTTAAAAACGGTGGGTGCATTTCAGGCCATAAAATAAGTTTACAAAATAACAGACACTTGCATTCATAGTTGTCTCCTTTGCATCTACTTAACGATTTATTTATTTCTAGGAATTGCATTTGAAATTCCCAGACTTCTAAACCTTTTTCAGTATGAGACTGACCACTGATCTTAAAAAATCATCTACATCAGCACCAGCTCAATCATTGACAAGGGCTGGAGGAAATGAAACATCTGGGATCTATTATGATTTTTATTTATGCTTTTAAATATTGAAATGTGTATCGCTGCTTGCCTTTTACGCTTTGAACATGAATCCATTAAAGAAAGCTCTCACAACAGAAACAGTTGCATGGTAAAGTGTTTTGGGCTAGAAAGCTGGGACCCCACAATGTAGTTGTAGAGGCATCACGAGGAGTGTGACTGTGGTGAGTATCGGTTATTTATTGTGATGATAGAAATACTTTACCAGGTTCTTCACAAGGATAACAGACTCTCGAATTCTTCTGTGGCTTCTCGCAGAAAATGCTTCACAATTGCATTTATCTGCTTTCCATACCCCTTTGCCTTTGATGTGCAACCTTGTTGGAGTCTTCAGTGAAAGTGTGATGGCCTGAAATTTTCTCACTACCATGCTTTCAAATAATCCCCTGCTTGCACCCTCATCAGAGAACATTTTTAAAAACTATTATTAGTTTGCTTTTGTAATCATGTGATATTTTTGGAGGGGGAAGGAGGCTGTTAGGCCGGTAGCCCAGGCCTCATCAGAAGTCATCTGAGTTTCCACAAACTCTGCTAATTCTCTGTGGCTCCCCGGCGCTCGAGCCTGTGGAGAGCGCGATTAAGCCTCTGAGGTGCTCTGTCAGCACAGCACCGGGCAGGCTGCAAACATACTGTTACAGACAGGCATGTGGGCAACAGGCAGTGCTGCTCCCAGGCTTTCTCCGAGGTTGGTTAAGGAAAGGTCTCAGCTGGAGTGCTGTTAGGTTTTCTGCAAGGCAGCCCCGCACCCAGAAGGGAACGGCCATGTCTGATCGAGGCAACGGTTGTGCCGGGGCCTAAATTTTCCCGTCTGCAGGCTCCTATTGTCGCGTTGTAAATACGCTTCTCTGCCTTGCTCCTCTTTCAGCCAGCTCATTTAATTTCTAAACTAAAGAACCGTGCAGGCTGGTCTCGTTAATCGAGTACTTACGGGCGGCCCTTAGGGAA
>NW_010529274.1:0-5731 GCF_000687285.1 Phaethon lepturus | reverse complement strand
ACCCGCCGAATTACACCCACTCGAGCTGCATCGGATTGAGGCCCCGGCCGAACAAAACACTTGGGCACGTGCTTAAATCTAAGCACATGGGCAAACAATTTCAGGGCAAATACTTATATGCTCGAGTGCTTTGCCAGGTAGGTGCCGTTCTCGGCAGCACACACTTGGAGGGAGGTGGTGCCGTTTTTTACATGGTCACTTTTCTGACTATATCCAGGCGAGAAAGGAAACTTTCCACTGGCTGTGGGCCAACAGGCACTTCAGGTATGTGTCAGGGCTTTAAAAAAAAAAAAAAAAGTTTTTTTAATCTTATCTGTCTCATTATCACTCTGACATTTGCTTTGGCTTTGAGTTTAATTACCTCTTGAATTGAACAAAGGTTCAGATAGGGCTGAGATAATAAGAAGTCAGTAAAGCTGATGTATATAGGAAATAGGGCCTCCCTGAAGGTGTTAGCCCATGCAAGCTGACCCCCAGTTATGAGAAAGAAAAGCTGATAAGGGAGAAAGCTATTAATCAATCATCCAGGAAACCTGGGGATGTGTAAAGAGGTGTCTGATGTTTGCATCTTACATGCCACCTGGGCTGGTACAAATACAGCAGACCCCACTTAGATAAATACCTGTGCATCAGAGCACAACCAAGCAAACAAAGGGAAGCCCCGGGGGGGGGGGCGAAGAAGAGATGGAATAAACAAGGGAAATAAATATATTACCATGAAAGTCAATATTCAGACTAGAAAACTGCACAACAGAAAGGATATATTACCAGTCACCAGAAGCAGAGATCAAAACCCCCACGATGTTCCAGGTGCTTTGTAGACAAAGTAATTAAGCCTCAGTCCCGGAAATACTTCTGTCCAACTAGACAAAGTTGGGGAGGGGAAAGCAAGCACAGAGACTCGCCCAACATCATGTGTGAGCAGCGAGGCCTAGGAATAGGATTAAGAGATTGTGAGTTCTGGGTGCCACATGCATAAGGGATGGACCAGGCTTGCAGCCACACAGAGCATGTCTGCACCATTGGCCTCTTAAGGAGACCCTGC
Organism: Phaethon lepturus; assembly: GCF_000687285.1. Taxonomy (NCBI): domain Eukaryota; kingdom Metazoa; phylum Chordata; class Aves; order Phaethontiformes; family Phaethontidae; genus Phaethon; species Phaethon lepturus. Next base: position 4,686 of record NW_010529274.1, on the reverse strand, counting down.
TGTTGTAGGACAGTTTTATTCCATATTCTGGAGGCTCCCTGACCCAGCAGGTCACAAACCCCAGTTTTTTGGAAGCTCTTCCTTCTCAGCCTGTTTCTGGAGTGGGTCCCTGCTGGCTAAACAGAAGGGATGGGTGGCTGGGAACTACAACAGCAGAAGGTGGCATAGTTCAAAGCATGACGCTGCACCCGCAGGCCAAGACCATACTTTTGCAAAATGCTCTTTGCTAAAGCTGATAAAAAGACAAGTAGAGTCCTCAGCAAATCAGGGACTGAACCGTTACTCCAAGGTGTTATCCACATACAACATTCCCACTATGATCTGAGCACAAAACAAGGTTATGGTGCCCATTCAAAATCCACACCTGAATGAGAAATGTAATTTTGAGACTGCACTTTGAAAAAATCCTGCTGACATTTTTGTTTTGACTGTGTTAAACAAATGAAACAGAAACACAATCTTGTCAAAATAAAACATTAATTTCATTTTGATTTCATCAGCTCGAGCCATGTCATAGCATGCTTTAGAGTCAAAACAGTAAGACTATTATGCCATGACCCGTCATAATATTATGGCACGGTAATTTAATAGACAAAACTTTAAGACTTTTATACTGTGTTATAAAAGTGAAAAAAAAAGTTTCAATAAGCTGGAAAGACTTGTACCTTCTTTGAAAACACTGTGAGAACCGAAACCTTCCCACAGACCATATCTAGGGTATCAAAGCACCACTTTCCCATGGAGGGGCACTCGATGGACCACAATAACCAGGTCTGACTGGCAACTGGCACACATCTCCAGCAGCTCCACAGGGAATGAGAGCGGTGGAGCCATGATTCTTCCTGGTCTCTGCCTCCTCCGAGGACATGCATTCCCCAGAGACACATCATATGTGTAGCCCTTGCTTTTCACGCCCAAGATACAGACGCATCTCATAAGAGCTTTAAGCATGTCAGTAAAGCTTGGGCAGGGCCTTGCTTACCTGCTCTGCTGTGACAATCCAAGCCATTTATATTTTCTTTAGGGGAAATCTGTCAGAGGCCAGAGCTACTGAAAGAACCTTCTCCCAAAGGTCTGTCAGTTATTCTTGGCTGAGGAAGGGCACCACTACAGGGCCGCAAGCAGAACTGAAATAGAGAACAGGAGAACCTGCTGATTCAGGCCCTGCTAATACCGGTTCCTCTCCCACACAGCCGTGGAGTTTGCTCCTACTAGCACCACACTGTATGCTATCACCTGGATGGCAGGGACATCTTGATGCCCCACTATTGTGCAAAGACCTGTGCAGGCATGTTGTAAACAGTATGTGGTTTAAAACTATTTACAGTGTCATGACTTTGACCATTGTGGAGCCTTCAACAGCCCAAAAAGTTGAAGTGTCTGTTGCGTGTGGACTTGTTACATGGCAGAGGTGTTCTATGGTAAGCTGGCAAGACTAAAAGAAGAATGAAATGCAGAAAGCATCAGGAAAGATGTTCACCTGCAAGAATACAGTATGTGTTTAATAAGGTTCTCAGCAAACAGTATGACTCTGAATTACCAGAAACAATGGTTTATTCCCTCAAGAAAACATAGTAAAGGATGAGTTTTAAAGAAGGACTGGGATAATTGTCCTCCAGATGTAACCCATTTCACTTGCAAGTGAGGTGGGAAAAGCTGCAATTACCAGAGATGCCCTGAGGATGAGCAGAGATGATACTTGGATGCTGGGGTAGGTGTTATATGAGTCTTTGTGTGATTCTGCCTTACCAACTTAATAACAGCATTTATAATTATATTTCTTGGAATGGATTAGGACTCCCCTTTCTGAGACAGTACTTGGAAAACAGGAACACACCACGAAGCGGGGACAGATTTAGAAGAGCTCTGTGCTGGTGAGGACACCGGATTATTTCCAGCACAGCCGTTGACTCTTGATAGCTCTTCCACATGGAAATGGAGAACATGAGAATCCAGCACAAGAGAAGCAACAAGAAAAATCTGCTTATAAGAAGGATTATCTTAAACAAGGGGAGCCAAAAGATTGGAAGAGACAGGAGAGCTTGCTGGAAGCGCTTTACCATCTGCCAAGGACATTGACTGAAATCCAAGGACTTCCAAGACCTGCAGTTTCCCCATGAGAACAGAAAAATCACTTCTGAGTGATTGCCATTTTGCCTGTATCTGTTGGCCATTTGTACTCTTTTGGAGTATCGGATTGCCTGCAGAGCTCCTTGCCTTACTGAAAGGGTGTCCTAAAAGAGAGCAATCAGGATTTCCCTCTCTACACTCTGAAGACTATTTTACAGCCTGCCAAATATAATCCCCTGGTCTGTAGCCTATTCCTGGTCACCTTATTTACTGGGAGCAACTCAGGAAGAGGGTGTAAATTGGCTTAATTTCTCTGGCAGCAACATCCCATTGCCAGATGTCATCTTCTGGGGTAGGACACTAGGGTTGGTGGTACCAGAGGCAAGTCCTCCCTCATGGTAGGAAGGGATCAAAGGTCCCTGGGAAAGATGTATGGAAATTAGCTGGTCTGCCTTGCAGGTCAGAAAGGAACTAGATGCCTTCTTGTCATCCCTTGCTATTTTCTACAGTTGTCAAAAGTTATTAGGTACATTAGATCAGGCTGGAGGCTCGTTTTCCCCAGTAATAATGTTCTGCCTGGTAGGAAATGCTTAGGGAAAGCATATTAGACATAGACCAGAAAAGAGTCATCTTTCCATTCAAATATTCTTCCAGCTTTCGGCAAACAGCACCAAAGGGGTTTCCTGATTTGGCAATGCAGGAAGTGCCCTGTGGTGTCTACCTCCAAGTGCCTCCTGACCTCCTCTGAACCTTCTGCCCTCTGTGATTCTGCACAGCAAGGTCCATCTCAGGCTGAGAGAATGCTTGCAGCATCCCAGGAGAGAGCTGAAGGCTGCACAGTTCTGCCCCACAGAAACTTGTGGGACCCTGCCAAGTCCTGTGGTGCCATCACAGTGCAACCTCCCTGTGGGGAGAGGACCCTTCCCTGCTGCCTTCATTCCCCTTGCATTGCTGCAGGCAGGAGAGCGGGGATGGAGGACACGGGCTCCTCACCTGTTCATTTCCTCTCTCCAGCTCTGAGAGACTAACCATCCATCCCCACCCAACCTCAGCATTTGAGATGTGATTTGCATTAGGAGTACTGTTTTCCAGCCCTTTGGTTTTGTTTGTTTGTTTGGTTGGTTGTTGTTTGCTGTGCTTTGGTTTTGATGCCTCATGTGCTCTGCACAATAAAATTAAAAAAAAAAATAGAAAGAGACAATGCACACAAACCCCTGGCTTTTCCATCCCCTAGCTCCTTGCGGTGGTACCAGATGTTGTCCCACAGCAGCCTCCTGGCTGGTGGTTCTTGGCATGACTGATGCCTCCCACCCCAGCCTACTTCAGGCACAGCTCAGTTGCTGGCTCTCAAAGCATAGGGCTGGTATGTCTCTTAATTTCCACTATGGAGGGAACAGCCCATGGCAGCACTGTCAAGTACTTAAAAAAAAAAAAAAAAAAACAGAAAAATTAATAGGTAAAATATTTTAAAGAGCATGAGTAATATAATGGAGATTGTTTTATGAACGAGAGGCAGTTTTACCATAACCCTGCTCCATCAGACTGAATTGCTCTTAAAAAGCACTGAATTACTAAAAGCTTGTACAGGCCTGCCACAGGTAAGCCAAGGAAAATAGCTCAGCTGCAGTTCTTCAGGATGGTTCCACAAACAACATTTCTCCAAGCAGGTAGGTAGAAGACATTTATCGTGGCTTAGAGGACTTTGAATTAGGCACTTCATGGTATTGTTGAACCCTGAACAGAAATGGGAGCAGTGGTCTCAGGTTGCTCTTCAAGCTGATCTTCCCTGGTATAAGTCACATGCAGCTGCTCTTGGTTGTGTGAACTGCAGATTAACTGCTGGTCGTAAGGGTATCCTTCTCCCCTGGTCACCTACCCTCTTTGAACAACACCAACTGTTTCCGGCGGTGTAGCCATAATGTTCACATTCCCACTGACAGACATTCAGGCCAAAAGCTATGCATTTTATTTTATCTTTTTTATTTCCCTCCATTTTTGCTTTTCTGCATGTTGTTTGGCCTGGCTGCTGTCTGGCTTGCAGGTTGAGTAATGCTGCTCCAGACCACGCAGGGCCCTGGAGAGATGTTCCCATTTATTACCCTATTGTCCCAGGGATGAAGGAAGTGGGTTTTACTCATGAATGCACTTAAAAGCATCCTGGTGGTTGGAACAAGCTGCACATCTAGCTATACTAAAATAAAACTTAGTATTTTTGCTACTAGAAGTCCTTAGTTCAGGTTTTAAGGAACAGTTTATCTTTGAGCACTTTTTCCCAGGAAGTGAGACATGCTTTAAATCACCTTTGCAACATACAGCTAAAATTGTACCTCTGCTGCGCAGCCTGGAAAGAGTTTTACTCCCCTCCAGGTTTTCACCACAGTCTTTTGGATGGAAATCAGAGTCTGCAGCTCCTATGCTTTCAACATGTTATTTCCCCGGGAAAGTAGATGCAGGCATCTGTGCAATGAGGACTGGTTGCAGAGCAGGGGGAACACCAAAGAGTAAACAGCAAACTGTCCCTTACTTGTCTGGGTTATTGGAGCAGAAACGTGACTGGATGCAGCCCATATCATAGTGGAACTGAACAAATTTTATATATTTTATATATATATATAT
>NW_010529273.1:764-2437 GCF_000687285.1 Phaethon lepturus | reverse complement strand
GCCCGCCCCGAGTGGCCGGATTTTTAGTGGGATAGCACTCAGCCTTTCCTGGACCCCCTTTTTTTTTCCCGGGTGTTTACCCAGGATCACTCCTCTCTTCTTTCGAATCCTGGCCACTACTTTTATTTCATAGCAACTGTGCCGTGCGGGCAAAGCTGATGCCGATGTCGGCTTTTGTGTGAAGCTAAGGGTTAAGGGGAAGGGATCAAACCACGGAATATATAGTGAATGCAGCTTTTCTTGTTCATGCTGCATTGTGATATATTTAAACTTTCATTTAGCATAAATACTGTAGGTCAAACACCAGACAGATTCACCAATTATATTTTCCCCTATTAGCTGAAATATGTTTCTAATTTGGCTATAGTTTTGTTTTATTAGACCTGTGGCAGCAAGGGTGACCCTGCTTCAAAATAACCTTTTCAGATCATTTAGCCCTAGTCTTTTGCAAATAGAGTTTGATAAAGCAAAAATGTGCCAGTCTATTTTTTAAGTGAGGGTTATGTGAACCCAATTCCTTCCCCGAGTCAAGCAGGGGCCCCACTGGAGCTTCGGAGCCCTTAGAAAAGCGTTATGTTACAGCTGCCTATCTACGCAGCGGAGCGAACGCTGCTGACTCGATGCGCGTAGTTCAGAACTAAAATATTGTTTATTTTGCGTGGCGGATTTGGGCCAAAGAATTTTTGTCTCTTTAAAAGGTAATAAAATATAGTACTAGCATTTCCTGGGTTTTAAATGCTTTCAAGTCTGACGGCCTTTGAATGTTGGTTTAAAGCACTGCGCAGTGTGACTCACTGGCCCCAGCTACAGATCTCCCTGTTTTTCTTGAAAGTAAGGAAGAAACCTTGCCTCTGAACCAGTGAGCACGCATCCACCAGCTATCTTTTAGGATCAGTTTTTGCTTTTTGTATGTGGTGAAAACCAGATAGATTAGTTATTTTTACTTTATGCAATTCCATTTTTCTCCTGGCTTATCTGATCCGCTTATTTCACCAAGGGCTTTATTTCCTTCAGGCTCCGAGGATCGGGAGCCGAAAGCGTCTCGGAGACCATGGCCCTATTCAGCCTCGGCGCCAGATATGTCCATCGCCTGTGAGGGGCGCGCCCTTCCCCTGCCATTATCACGCCTGCTTACAAATCCATGGAGGAGTTCAACAACGCCGTCGCGTGTGTCTGCGGAAGTTTTCCTGGGCACCCGGGGTCTTCGCCCCGGCTCTGCCCCTGCGTGGAGCCCGGGTGCTGCGGGTGCCTCCATGGCAGCACCATCCATGGACCTAAAGCCAGGTGCAGAATGAGCTCCCCTACCGGGGGGATTTCTCCTTAAATAAAGGTTTCTTAAGCTTCTCCCTGTCCCCGACTCCTTCAGCCATTCCCACCAATTAAGACGCTGGCTCATCAGCTGGTGGCAAGGGAGCCGCCTCAGAGACAAATCCGCAGGGAAGGGCTGTCCTGCCCGGCACCGCGGGCGCTCCGGCCACGCTGCCCTGGGGGGAACGGGGACCCTGACGGCCACCGCCCCGCGGGCGCTGCCAGCAGCTTTGCTTCCCCTTCGCTTCTCCTGCCGCTCGTTCAGCCTCGGGCGCGTGACTACAGTCTGAAAAACGACAACGGACCGTAGACGCGCAGAAACGTGGCGCTGGCGCATCCTCCTTCAGTCGGCTTGGTTTATGCAG
>NW_010529273.1:0-614 GCF_000687285.1 Phaethon lepturus | reverse complement strand
CTTTCATCATCATGAGTCATTGTAATTTAAAATCCTCATTTTTAAATTAAAGCCAGTTAGAAATCAGGATGTATCTTATGCAGAAAATTATTTATAAAACAATATTTTGAATTGAGAAAGTCACGCCTTAAAGTTTTCCAAAATTTATATCTTAGCAAATATTACTTCTTGCTAGTTAAATATTTGATGAAGCACAATGATCGAGGCCAAATGAAAAGTATCGGCAGTAGCAAAATGAAATCCACGCACAAATGTACTTGAAATCAATATATTCTTGTGAAATGCTCTCATGTCACTGAAATTGCAGTTTCCGATGGAAATGCTCCAGCAGAAAATTTCCTACTAACGTTACTGCAAGCCCGGAAGCCCAGAGCTATACCATTTCAGACACCGTTCAAAGCTATTTTTGTTAAGTCTTTAAAACCTTTTAAGTCTTTATCGAGAGAAAGTCCCTCTCTGCGCCGTCACTGAATTTAACGGGCATCATCTCTCAAGTATGGGAGGACACTCCTCTCCCCTCCTTGCTAGTGGGATAAAATGTGCTGCGGGTTCCCCTCCCCGGGGGTTTTCACCCCACGGCCGCGCCGGGCAGGACCGCGCCGGCACCCCGCGCT
>NW_010529272.1:0-7628 GCF_000687285.1 Phaethon lepturus | reverse complement strand
AGGCGGGCCCTAGGCCGCTGATACCTCCCACGGCGCCCGAGCCCCTGCTGGGAAGAACTGGTGTGTTCTGCAACGCGGCCCCTCGCAAAGCGGCTTTTCCTGAGATAGTTTTTCCACGTCGAGGAGCACCGCCCTGTGTAGCGCCCGTACCCCTTCTCCTGGGACAAGGTCCAAAAAGAGATCAATAAAAAAAAAACACCCAAAAAACACAAACCAAAAAACCAAACCACACAACAAGGAGGAAAATCTGCTCTGGAGGAGATGGTGTGAAGACAAAGCAATGAAAAGTCTTTCAGGAAAAAGTGTACAGCACAGCCCATTACAGATGGCCAAATCACCACCTGCAGTACCCCCAGACAGAGGTGCCTGCCTCCCGCTGCGGTTAACATCTACCCAGAGCCCCCAGGTTTGGTAACACACAACCAGCACCTGTATTTTGGCAGCTAGGTGTTCCTCACCATCCCAGTAATCACATGCTAAAAACCACTAAGCACCACAAGGCAACCTGTCTTCCAAAGCAGTCCCGAGTAATTAATTTTCCTTTAATGAATGAATGACATACTAGGTTTTTGTTCAGAATCCTGCATGGACCAGCAGTCCTGAAGCGATCACCATCAGACTTCAAACCAGCAGCGTCCACGGGAGCACATCCAGCTCCTGCCGCCACCAGTGGGGCTCACCGCCCTCCTGCCACCGGCGCAATTCTTCTGACACTGAACTTATTCAGCCTATTCCAACCTCCAGGGCTTCCTCCAGCCCGTATCTGTGCAACAAGCTGTTGGTAATTTTTTCTTATTGTTGTTGGGGTTTTTTTTGTGGTGGTGTTTTTTTTTTAAAAAAAAAAAACAACAAACAGGGCTGGCTCATTTGTTTCAAACTCTCTTATTTGGAAAGCAGCAGGGAGCACAAGGAAGGATGCGAGACACGTGTCGCGGGCGAGAGGAAACCTGGACTCCCCTGCGCAGGGGGTGCAAGTTGTCCAGTCTCAGGGGTAGAAATTGAAAACAACTTCAAAAAGCCAGGTGCACCTGGAGGTGCTGGGTTGCATTTGCTTTGTACAGGAAGATTTTTATATTTAAGATACTGATTAAATTAAAGACAAAATCCCCAGTCAAGTATGAAGCCTTCTGTTGCCCTGAAGGCATTCCATCTCTCCAGGGATGGGTTTTGGTTTTCTTGGTTTGTGTTGAACATTAACCCCTTCTGGGTTCACACTTATGAAATACCTTGTTCTGCTATCACTGTTATTTCTTGCAATCTTGAACACACAAGTCAGGAAAGTTCTAATTGCCAGTATTGATCAAAGCCACATTATTTTTCATAAATGCACCTTCCCCTTTTTTGGTAAAAACCGATGAAAACCAAAAAACTAACTCACAAACTAGCCAAACTCATACTATTCTAACCAAAAACTTGTACAGAAATACAGCTTCTTGATTAAAAATGAAGCATCTAACGGGAAAGTGAGGCACAGAGTGATGCGGTTTGCTCTTGTTTAGCACAGCAGAGAGGGAAATGGGGAGCAGAACTCAGTGAGGGGGAGACCGCAGCACCCAAAAGCTGTCCCAAGCCCTGCACACTGCGAGGCAACCCGCTCGATCCCACTGGCGAGTATACCCGGGAGCTAACGCAGGCATAGAGTCCTGCCCAAACCTCATCCCTCTGCTCCAAAACACCAGGGATGGAAACCTGGTAGCCCTCTCTTTCACACCAACTGCTTCACCGTTTCCTCTTTCACTGATTAAAATCAAAGCCATAAAAAGGAGTGAACCTTTCACTAAGAAAGGAGACTGTGCAAGACACGCCGTCTGCATTTGGACGCTGTGCCTTGAGAAAGACGTAAAGTGACTGGAAGCAAGCCAAGAAGAGAGCAACAAAAATCATCAGCTGTCTACAAAATGACCTGTGAAGGAAAAGGAAAGAACCAGGGTTGTTTAGTCTTGAGAAAACAGCTGAGATCTCATAATAGCCTTCAAATATGTAAAAGGGAAAGAATTACTAGGCTTGTATTGCAGCAGGGGAGAGAATTTCTTTTTTCCAAACATGTAAACTGAGAAGTTAAGCACAGAAACAGACCATGTAGAGGGACTGTGAAATCTCCCTCAATGGCATTTTTTAAGAACTGGAAAAGCTGGGGAGCAGATCCTGCTGTGGGGTGGAAAAGGTGACCTCTTAAACATCCACTGAACCTCAAGCTCAGGGTAACAGTAGCTCGAAAATAAGTTTTCACTGACAGCTGGTGCAGCAACAGCTTGCAGAAGGGAAGACGTTTACTCTCCTAGGACTGCATGAAGTGTTTGGGTAGAAACTATCTTGTGAGCCCAAGGGAAAACATGCCAGTGTTCCTTTGGGAATGCTGCCAAGGTACAGAGGATAAGGTATTTGCAGATACTGCCACCAGCTGAAAGTGTATTCAGCTGCCAGAGAGCCTGTGTTGTTCCAGGACTAGCAGATAATCCAAAAATCACCAAAAGCAGTGGTTGTCAGCCACGGAAGCAGGAAACAGGATATCCCGACAGAAAAAAACCTCCTCCATTTAGCCCTGCTGATAACTCTCGTTGAAAGCTTTCTGCTCTACAGCCAAATATCCCAGACCCAACAGAGGAGCTTATTTCAGAACAGGATTCACCAGGGAACACCCAACCTATCAGCTCTTGCAGACAGGCAGAATCTGAGGCTGGTCCAGGAGAGGATGGCAGGAGAAGAGACCAACACTGTGGTGGTTGCAATAATTCCCTGTCCCATCTCGACTTACATCTTTCATGATGAAAGTGAAGTGGAGGTACCAGCGTGGACAAACAATTAGAAAAGGCAGGCAGGAATGGAAGCCTTCCTTTTCTTTGAGGTGGTTTTGAAATTACATCGTTAACCCAGAGCTGAAGGTGCTTTTTGGTTTCTGTAGACCCAAAGCCCCGTGAACTTGGCCGCCGCTGTGCCCTCTAGTGGAACTCTCCAGGTTTTGTAGGGGAAGCATTTCCTCCTGTCGGGTCGCTGCCTTTTAACTAATTTGTTCATACAATGTATGTGACATTTGGTTAGCTCGTTCTGAAAAATAATTAACTGTTAGAAAAGAAGTAATGCTAGGATATTAAAAATTAGAAAGATCACTCATGACACTTGAACAGTGATTATTTGAATTTTGACAGAAGTTTGCTCAAGAATGCAGAAGATACTTCTAATAGAGTATTTCTGAGGAGTTGCCTGCTCTTGTGGAAGGAGAAGTACTAGAAATTAAATCAGTTATATGCAATTAATTAGAGACAAAGCCATCATTTGAAATGCTCCAGAAAATACAAGCAGCTAAACAATCGCCAAAGGGCAAACAGATCCAAAGTCCGTACATTTCGTGCAGTGCCTGCCTGTGCAGGCAGTTGGTATTTTGAATGTTTTTCTTCTATCTCTTCTGCTGTGCACAATACTACCACTGGGGCTTTGCTAAAGGTAACTCATTAATGAGAACTGCAGAGTGACAACCCAGGGAAACAGGGGTCCTCAGAGGAGTGGGCAACACAGCCAGACCCGCAGTTCAAGGCCTTCTGAAGAACTCCCTCAGCCGTGGGAGCAGAGGCTCGCCTGCCCTTGGCAACAAGCCAAAACTGGGTCACTTCCAAAGTCAGCGGCCCCGTATTATGCCTGTCGTGTCTAGACGTGTTAAACAGGTAAGCAGGAGCAGAGGCTCTAACTGTTCAAGTCTGAGCCTACAACCCTGTTGACACATGAGTACAGGCTAATATAATGTCCACTTTCAAGGCGTACTTTGGATGAAAATGGATCACTATCAATACCCCTATATGTAGCATAGGGCTGTGGTTGTCAAACTTACACTCTCAGCGTTTCAAGGCACAGTGGCTTTAGCCTTTGGGGAGTCAGCCAGGAGTTCAGGAGCACTGCTGGAGCAGCGGAGTGGGACAGACTGAGGAAATAGCAGTTATCCCATTACACCATAAGCTTCTGTACCATCCTATCGGGCTTAGCAAGGTAGCAAAGCGAGTTTTGCCTGTGAAAATTATAGTCCCCACCACCCCAATTAACTATCAATGATGCTGCCAAAGCAACGCTAAAGCAATTATTCTGTTAAATAAGTAGTTCAAGTGTCCTGCACAGTGCCATCATTTAGGCAGGTTTTACAATAGTTTTCCATAGAAGCACCTCTCAGAAGCCTTCGGCCCTGAAGGTGACACCCAAGCAGCACAGCTACTACAACCGAGATTTTTCCCTAAAGAGATTCAAACCTTTCATTACAGGCAAAAATTATAATGAGGGGAAATTTGGCACTAAACAGAGAGAAAACAGTGATCCTGTTCTCACACAGAGGTAAGTTCGTTTGCAAATTCTGGTCTTTGCAGAAAGGGATGAACTTTCCCCCCTAAGTCAGAGTCGCCTGCTGTGGCTTAATGGCAGAGACCAGATGAAGAATAATCCTCATACTTCCTTTTTCCTAACAGTCAAAAACTTTTTTATCTAAAGGGCTCTGGTAGTGGGTTGTTTCATCACCGATTTATGCTGACAAATATAACCACACCTGTGAAGTATAGATACATATTACTTTCTTAATGTGGGCTTTGAGTAGGAAAAGAACTGAGCAGCTCTCTAAACCACTGGTTTTCACCACTGAAAGCCTCCCAATGTTTGTGGGCTGCCTTCCTTGAGCCCCTAGACTAAGCCAGAAAAGCTAGCCTGCTTTCAGACAGCACACACTTTAAAATAGCGTGCGCCCAAACAGACAGTTTAAAGGGTATATGAATTGATGTTAAAAAGAAACAAAACTTTGCTTTAAACTAAATGCCACGAATCTGCGTTACCATGAAACTCTGCAGTATTGGCTATGAAAAGTTAACTGCATGCAAGAGTCCACAGTTGCTACTGATGTAGGAATGATTAGCTTAAAATCAACACATCACTAAGAATGGTTCAAGAACTACAGCAGTATTAAGTGTGATGAGCAACAACTACCCAGGGACAAACAAAAGCCTCATCAAGCCCAGCATCCCAGCAGCCACTGGTTGATGCCCGAGGAACCTGCACAGGAAGAGAGGCAAACATGCAGCAGCCCTTCCTTAGGACACATATTCAAACAAGCTGAAGACATAACCTAAACCCAAACCAGGAGTCTAGTCTAAAGAATGCGGACTAAGAAGGTAACACAAAAAAACCCAAAAACATCATTCACTCTGTTTATTTTGTACATTAAGTTTATATATTACTCCCATTAAGACACGGTCTGCTGTGAAAGTGATCAGAGGAAGGGTACTAGGCAGGCTGGTCAGTGAAGTTAAATTTGTTCACAACCAAGCAGTTCATGGGAGAGAGAGGAACACCACGACCTGTTGCAGAATCTGTACTGGGCATTTCAAGTTCACCTCAAAGCAGGGTCTCAGCGGACGGATGGCTCCAAAATACTCTATGCAGCAATAAATTTCCTACAATAAACACAAAGCAGTCGTTAACCAGTGCTTCCTGCAAAGTGCTACAGCAGCCAACACTACAAACAGATTTCAAAAGCCTCCAGTATCCAGGCAAGAAGTTTCTGTTACAGAAGCCGGTACAGGCACGGCAGAATGCAGGCCTACAGTCTCTTTGGAAAGGAATCACAGGCCACCATAGAATCATCCTCTTTCTCTATTCCTGTAGAGGAATACGCTCTTTCCAGATGATTTATGCACAATGACACATCAAAGCTCTTGCTTCAAAACACAGAACGTACACTGTGGTCTCAGGAATGTATGTTCCGACTACTGGCTAAGACAATTTTTAAGTAAAGAAAGCCCTTGCTAGGTCATTTAATTGCCTCTGCATGACTTGAGAGCTTTTCCACTGACTTGTCCATAAACATCTACGGTCACCCAAGATGCTGCAAATGCACCTGACTTTCCTTAAAAGTTTCTTTCATCCCTTGAGTACACCAAGGATCTGTGCGATACATATTTTGCAAAGGGGGAACACACTGCAAATTGTTTAAACTGCAACAAGTATCTCTGGAAAAAGAGACTTACAAAAGTAATAACGATTTGCTCTGTGACTGCCAGACTCACTGATTCCACTATAAAATACTGTATAGCTTGAAAGCAAGTATCTTACTTTCACTTAGCAACATTTAAATGTAACTGTTATTCTGACCGGACAAAACAGTATTGAGATGTATATAGTTTCCTCTGGACCTTTTTCCATCAGCATCCTTTAATGCAAGACAAAAATATTCCTAACTTCCTTTTCCTCTGCGACAAGGAATTAAAAAGTTCTAAGCCTGCCTGCTACGCAAATATCTATTTAGAGGCCCAACAGAAGGTATCATCTAATTGCTGCTCTAGCTTTACGGATGGTCAGTCTTACAGAAGACTCAGAACAGCACATTTCATATGCAATTAAAGAAGGAAAAAACCAAAAAGCTTGAGAAAGCCTTCATTTTCCAATGAATTTATGGTACACAGTAACCAGTTCTGAACATTAAACTTACTTTTAATAACAGTTACAAGGAACAGAAAGGATTCTGAATTTGCCTAGCAACAATGAGCTTGGAGCCACTCTACCTAGGATTAGAAGTAAACAGATCTGTCAAAAGTTCCAAATTACCACAAAACACTTGATGTGACTTCTCAAAAACTACATTACATTGTGAAAAATCCACTGCTTGCAAAATAATCGCTTGCAAAAACACATTCTTATTAATATTACATCCTTCTGGCACTCTGTGAAGCCCCATAAAAAAAAAAAAAAAAGACCTGAACAATCAAATTGAGCAGTTCTGGTTTTGGGCCAGCAATATGACTGTGCCCTGGACAAACAGGACACATCAACTATCACATCAACGCAACACTATTACTTAAGCTAAGAGATGCACAAACAAAACTTACCATTAGAGGGAAGCTTAGTCTTCAGTTTTAAACTTGCCATTGATGTAGGGAACATACTGAAGGACCAGCTTCCAGTCTGTGAGCCATATTAAACCAGTACCAGCTACACCACCCCATGTAATGAGGGTGGGAGTCCTAAAGAGGAGACACACACATGTGCAGGTAAACAACATTAACTCTCCACTGTGAAAGGTCTGGCAAATGCTCATCGCTAAGGTACCTGAGAAAGTCATTACAATCAAGAAAAACACTTGGCAGAAATCTTGAAAGAATCTCGCATAAATGGTTTTATTTTAAAAGGGCATTACTAAGTTAAGACATAGTTCTTTGTTTAACTATTCTACTGCTATAGCTCGCGTCCACTACTCTGGCCCACGGGCTACTTCAGTTTCCCTCATACAACTCTGTAAAGCATCACCGTCTGGCACCGCGACAAACACTTACAGCTCTGAAACACTCTGAAGACAGCCAGAGCAATCCGGAGGCCCAAGCCGCCTCAGGCAAACCACCGCCAGGCACACACCCCCCTCTCCCCGGTCCGCCCCTCCCAGCCCTTCGAACGCAGCCCTAGCGCTGCTCCGCACCCGCGGGGCCGGCCCCGGCGGGGTCAGCGCACCTCACACGGAACACGGAGCCGCGAAACAAAGCGGAGGAGAACCGAAAGGGTTCAGGAAGCCCTTCAGGCTCCTTAAGTGCGCGGTGAGGGCCACGGCCGGCGCCCACGAAGAGGGGCGCGTAGCAGGCCACGCGCGCCCCTCGCCGCGGACCCCGGGACCG
>NW_010529271.1:0-2920 GCF_000687285.1 Phaethon lepturus | reverse complement strand
GTCCCTGCTCCGGGGCTGCCAGCTGCCAGCCTGGCCAGGGCTCGCCGCCGGTCCTCGTCCCCTCGGGGCTGCCGCCTGCGTCCGATGACGGGCCTGTCAGGCTCGGGGATATATCGCAGTCTAGGAGATGGAAACATCCACAGGGAAAGCCAGACCAAGCTGGTTTAGATGCCTCCGCTCCCAGTAGTACAGCAAAAGGTCTTCTGGGGAGCACCACACCGGCCCGCTGAGCGGCAGAACCACTGAATTTTGTCGAGGGGCTTCACAGAAAATTACGTTATTTTTTATGAATGTTTCAGGAACCCAAGGGCAGTCCCTGCATGTGGTATCTCTTGTAATGACCTGGTAGGGATTCTGAGCGTGCACTCCTCAGATGCAGAATGAGTTTAGTTTGTAAAAACCTCAGTTACTTACCTGAAAAAATATAGTGTAACCCTGGCACATTCATCCCTGGAGGCCGTTTCCTTCAACTGGAAGCATTACGCACAGTTTATTTGCGTGTATGCCTGCATTGACGGAAGAATCCTTTGCAGAGAAGGGCCTGCAGGAGAAAATGAAGAGAAAATATATGCTAGGAAGATGACTAGGAGGCATTTGATGTGATTAAAATTTAAAATACATTTGACAAATTGGAGAAATGGCCTGAAATCAACAAGACAACGTCCAGTGAAGACAGGTGAAAAGTGCCACAGTGAGGAGGAAGAATTAAGTTGTACAAATTCAGGTCAGAGAACAACGGATGATGCAAGAGGCTTGGGCCTAGCTGTGACAAACCAAACGTGCTTCAGTGTGTTGGGAGGTGTTCAGCTATCACACAGATTTAGTTTGTGACACTACATATTGAAAATGTTAGCAGGTTTTAGTATTTATAAGAAAGGACTTGCAGCTGAGCTAGCTAGAGTTTCAGCTTCCTTAAAAATAGTGAGGATAATTATTTAGTTAAGTATTTGTGGCTAGGAGTGGAATCCAGAAGCCTACACATATACACATGGGCTCCATTTTAGGTAAGTGTCTATCTCCTGCGGCCTCCAGCTTGTGGGTTTTGCACAGGACTGTACGGTGGATCACTCAGGGCCCTGTGGATACCTCAGGCACCTTAGGGCTCTCTCACATGGATCAAGAGGTCTGTGCTTAGGTGACTGAATACTACCCTAAAGGTGTGATAAAAACAAATTTTAATTGCATGAAATGCATGCATGTTCTGTAATATATTCCAAAAGCATTGAAAAAAAGGCTTTTTCAGAGAAAAAGTTTTGAGAACTTTGTTCAGGATGTGTTTGGCATCTCCCTCCACTCTCCACTCCTTGCCACCTCTCTTGCCATTCTCTTCTTATCCTCCACAGACACACAGATTTCCATAAACATGACTCTGCAGTCGTGCACCCTTTTACTTGTCTTTGCATTGGGTGGTGACATGTTCGGGCTGAAGAATGACATTGTTCCAGCTGTTTGTTACCATAAAGGAGCTCAGCAGTTTATTTGGCATGAAAGGCAGCCTGGCCCATCGCAATTAAAAAATGAAAAGCCTCAGTAGATAAAACTGGTCTACCAACACCTTCCTGATTTGCAAGATTTATGTTTCCTCTTCAGAAAATGTGGTTTAAAGAAACCATAGTTCAATGCTTTATATGATCCAAGAAGTCTGTTCTGTTTCACTGGGTAAAATACTGTAGATAAGGTCAGTACAACAGGAGGAGTTACTGGACTGAAGCTTCCAGAGGAAAGCAGTCATTGCAGGCCTTTATCAGAGCGGTCTCAGCAGAGCATTCTGATGGAGTTCCAGGACATGATTTATCCACAAAACATGAGTTCACAGAGACTCTGGGTTGCTTCTCCCAAAAACTTGCTAGCAAATGGCATTTTTCACGCAGAATTTTAGCTTACACATTCATTGCATAAGAAACAACTTTCTTTTCAGAATATACCAACTGAATTTTTTTTTTACTAAATAAGGTCCAATTTTCTGATAAGTTTAGGGTGTGAGATTTGGCCTCTAAGCATGCTAGTTCTTTTGTCTCATGTATTATTTAATATGCATGGGAGAGCCATGAAACTGTACATTGCTCATGTACACTGCAGGATGACAGGATGACTTTATTTCTTCACATCCTTCTCTTCTGCCTGTCACTCCCCTGTTCCTCTCAGCCTCTTGCTGTCTGGTCCATTACTCTCCAGATTGCTCTCCTCTTAAGAACAGCCTTCTGGCACACGTGGAACAATGTCAGGCAAACAAGAACTCGTCCAGAAGGAAACATTTCTCTAACAAAGGTGGTTAGAATTAATCTCGGGAGGTGTGAGGAAGGAGGGTGTTACCTGCCAGGCCCACAGACACGATCAGCAGCTGCCATCTCGAGGTGCTCTCAAAAGCTGCATGTGTCAGCCATTCCGCCTGAGAGTGCTCCCGGATGCCTCCTCTCCTGACACTGACGTGAAATACTTCTCTAAATAATCCGCCAAAATGCATCAGTTAAAAAGAAAACCCAAGAGCACTAGGTGGAGAGCAGACAGAGTGGGGCCCTCAAATACCAGGTGCAGAGGGTGAGGGGTGTCAAGGCAGTACGGAGGAGCCTCAGGGCTGGCACGGGCTATGCGGACAGCAAGAGCTCTTCTCTGTCCGTGGGGTTTGGACGGTTTCATAGACTCACAGAATCATTTAGGTTGGAAAAGATCTTTAAGGTCACTGAGTCCTACTGTAAACTCAACACTGCCCAGTCCACCACTAACCATGGCCCTCAGCGCTACATCTACAGTCTGTTAAACCCCTCCAGGGCTGGTGACTCAACCGCTTCCGCGGGCAGCCTGCTGCAGCGCTTGACAACCCTTCCGGTGAAGACATTTGTCTTAATTCCCAACCTAAACCTCCCCTGGCACAACGTGAGTTTGTGGGATTGAAGTGTCTCACCTCCTCCCCACAGCTTTG
>NW_010529270.1:1121-2503 GCF_000687285.1 Phaethon lepturus | reverse complement strand
GGTGGGATGGAGGAGAGCCCTGACATGGGCCAGATGCATCCCGGTTGTGCCAGGACAGCACCGCCCCTCTTAGTCCTTGCTTTGTTAGCAATTAGCAGCTAATAACCATCTCTGAGAGGCTGGGGTGTCACCCTCGCCAGGCCACTGGGTCACCAGCCCCCATTCAACCCAGGAGCTGGCTGGGAATGAGTGAGCTGGATGGGCAGAGGCAGAGGAGCCCGTAGCTCCCCCTGGTCTTCAGCTTCCAGGGAAAGGGGATCCCCAGCTCTAACCTGTCCTGCCTCCTCATGGTGGGATGTCCCTCGTCCCTCCTGCCTTTGACAGGTCCCAGCTGGGATGCCTCCAGCACCGGGCAGGAGCAAGGCAACATAAGATATGTTAGCATTATGTTAGCATTCGTGTCCGTCCCATGATGGCCACTGTCCTGGGACACCCACCCCACAGAGCCCCCCTGAGGCCACCCAACTGGGCACTGTCCCTGAGCTGGGGACACCCCAGAGAAACCCAAACCTCTCTCCCAAGCACCCTTCCCCACCAGGCGGGGTCTAAGGGGCCAAGGCAGCAGAGAGGGGACAAAGCTGACAGTCCCCACCAGGCACACCAACTCGGAGGCTGTCAGGCTCCACTGCCTCCCCTCCACCAAGGCCAAGGTCTGCAGCTCCAGGCTTAACCGCAGGGTGGGCAAGGGGGGCACCCACGGGGGCACCAGCACTGCGGGAAACCTGGCAACCCGGGCTGGGATGGCTCGGTGGCAAGGTAACGAGGAACACAGCTTTAATGAGGCGGCTGGGGACCCTGGGAGGTGACATCCGCAGTGGAGAGGGGACGAAGGCGGCATCGATGGCATGGAGGGGGAAGGGACTGGCCTGTGGGGACACAGGAACGACCCGGCGCTCACGCATCCATTGCTCCCAGTTGGAGCAGATCTACATCCCAGTCCCAGACCCAAGCTGGGGACGAGACCTACAGGCAGTGCCTCAACAGGCACCCAGGGAGAGGGACCCTGCACAGCTCCAGCTGTGCCTCCAGCTGTGCCACCCGCGGCTGTGCGGTATTTACGGGGCTCTCCCCTGGGGAGGCCAGGCAGAGGGACCTCCCCAGCACCCGCTGCAGGGAGGGAACCAAGCACCACCAAGCAGCCAGGACGGGCGAGGGGGACAGAGGGGCTGGCCCCTGCATCTCCCTGCCCGTGGGGTGCTCCTGCCACCCAAGCAGCCCAAACCGAGCACCTCCCTCCTTCTCCTGCAGCGGCATTGCCCCTGCAGCCTGTTCCTGTGCCCGTGCCAAAACCCAGCACTATTTTTGCTCCCATTTTTTAGCAGCAGTGGAAATCCTCCTGCTCCACCCCAGGCATGGGGACTGAGGGGAGGCAGGCAGGCGCG
>NW_010529270.1:367-1106 GCF_000687285.1 Phaethon lepturus | reverse complement strand
AGCCGCTTTGGGGGTCAAGAGCACCCCAGCCCTATGGACAGGGGTCCCACAGGTGGCCCCAGGAGGGTGACAGGGCCAGGAACATGTTCCCATGGGGGATTATTTTCCCCAGGTAAGTAATGTTTCCACTCTGCCATGTCTTCCCAGGTCTGACCTGGGCTAATCCCAGCGCAATGGTTCCCAAGAGGGAGCACGGCCAAGGACAGCAGCCAGCTCCTTCCCAGCCCAGACAGGTGACAGCACAGTCACAGCAGCTCAGGGTGGCATTCTCTTCACTTTCCAGCCAGGCACAAGCTGTTCCCCGGCACCCCAGGAGCACACTGGCACACCTCAACACTCACCTGTCCTATCCCACTGCCAGGAGAAGCCCAACATCTGCTCGGAGCCTGTGAGGTTTTGGGGAAACACTGCAGTTTCCCTGTGCCTGGGTGAAAATTCACCATGACAACACGGATGCGTGAGCTGGCCTTGGACCTGCCTCCGCGGGCCTCCTCCAAAGGGTGGCTCAACACAAACAGCATCTCCTCTGCGCCGTTGCCTTCCCTGGCATGATGAAGGCCGGACCCTTCCCCACATCCCCCCAAAACACGGACATGCAGAGCAGCCTTCCCCGCGCCTCTGCCCTCCACGGCGAGGGCGGCTGGAGCAGGATTCGGGATGGCAGAGCCATCACTTTGCAAAGACGCTGCAGCTGGGAAGGAGCACGCAGAGGCTGGGGCTGGATGCGGCCTCCGGGCTC
>NW_010529270.1:0-325 GCF_000687285.1 Phaethon lepturus | reverse complement strand
GCCCCCAGGACTGCCGCTGCTGGATGCGGCCTCCGGCTGTGGGTGTCACAGGCTTCAGGCTTGAGAACTCTGGGGGGGCCTCAGCCATCTGCAACGTGTCCCTTACAGCCCCCACTCACTCCAGGGCACCCCAGATGCCAGGTCTCTGCAGGGGGCACCGTGCCCCCTTCTCTGGAGCATCCCACCTGCCCACGCACCCATGCCAAACCTCACTGCCCCACAAATGCCAGGCTCTGAGCTCAACACTGCACCCCAAAATCCATCCCTGGAGTGCCCACGCAGCTCAACACTCCCCCAGAATGAACACCGGGAACCCCGTGACAGA
>NW_010529269.1:1845-5848 GCF_000687285.1 Phaethon lepturus | reverse complement strand
CAGACTGCCGCGGCGCGTGCCCGTCCAAAGCGCCTCCGTGCCAGCCAGCCCCGCAGGTGCCTCTGCAGCACGGTGCAGGCTGCCCTCAGCCGCCGGTACCACAGCTCCTCCAGGTAAGCCACTTGGCCAGCCCGGAAAAACACCTTGCTCTTCCCACACTGGTACTTGCTGGGGTCCTGTGTGCAAGGGTGGAGTCATTCCCAGGGACGAAGCATACCCCAACCAGGCTCCCCCAAGAGTGATGCTCCTCGTGACACTGATCTCTCCATCCAACCTCCCTGGAGGCAGAGCTCCTCCCCATCTCCCAGCTCACCTCTTTCTGTACCCCACTGGGCACCCACACATGGGGAGAAGCATCTGCAAGGGATACTCTGGCACCACAGCTGCACCCCCCAAGCAGGACCCTTACTTGGAGCAGTCTCTCAAGGGCAAGGCTGCAGATCTGCTTCTCATCAGTACCCATCAGCTCCTCTCTGCTCAGCAGAGCCCTGTACCTCTCTAAGAACTCCTGGTATGTCCACCTGTGAGGGACAGAGGGGGGTCAAAGGTGCTGTGGCTGGAAAGGGGGGAGCACCCAGGGTGCTGCTGAAGCAGGAGGGTACCTGGAAGGGTAGCCTGAGGCACTGATCCGGATGGTCTCCAGGACCCCGCAGGCTCGTAGCTGCTCCACTGCTCGCCTGGAGTCAAACCTGGGGCAAAGAGGGGCTGATCTAGAATGGCACCCAGCCAGCCCGGCACGCTACAAGCTACACAGGGCCAGGGCAAGAGGGACACGGGTTGGAGGGACAGCAGTGCCCCAGTGCCTCCAGCCCCATCCCCTTCAGCCTCCCTGGCCAGGCACTCACACAAAGGGCTGTTTGCCATCGTTGGGTTTGATGCAGCGGATGTAGTGTGGTGTGGTGCTGCCCAGCATCTCCATCAGCCGGTTCAGGGAGGCTTTGAACTGCAGAGGACAAGGCAAGTGTGGTCAGGGCCAGCAGGAACATCCTGGGGCTTTGGGGTTCCCCAGACCAGGACACCCACAGGTCCTCTCGGGGCTACCCCAGCCCCAGTTGTCTGGGCCAGCACACATTTGCCCCCACCTCATACCTGGCTGGAGATGGACTTCTTGCTCTTTTGGCTACTGGGCAGTGATCTGCGGCTGGGACGACCAGCCATCCTGGGCCCGCTGGACCTGCGGGACTGCAGGGACACGGGGCCGTCCCCCTCTTCCAGGAAGAGCTCAGCGAGCAGGGCAGACTGCACAGAGCAGAGCTGTGAGAGCCAGGCAGACCGTGCAGCCAGCATCACCCAATATCCAGAGAACCATCACCACCAGGAGACACAGCACCAAAAGACCACAGGTTCCACCAAGGCCAGCCCAGCACACAGTCCTCTGCCCTGCTACAGCCCAGATGTGCCAGATCCAGCTGTGTTCCTGCCTGGTGATTCCCCCAGCAAAAAGTGAGTGCAAGCCACAGGCACCTTCCCAGGTGTGCTCAAGAGCCCTCCAAGATGTCCCTTACCTTCTGCCGGGGCCATGCAGCGTGGAAGGGAGAAGTGACAGCGTTACAGACCTGGAAGGAGCAGGACCCTCCAAGCCCTCTCAGCAGGGAGATGGCCAAGGTGTCCCCCAAGATGGCAAAGCCCTAAGCAGGGGAACAGGGTGAGGAGCACCCACATCTCAGGGCACCCTGACCGTGGCCAGCACTGCCTGGGGATGTACCAGCAGGCAGATGGGGATTTACCCTGCATGGCTTATACCTCCTACACCATCAGTCCTTCCCAGCCCCGGGCTCCTGGGGCCACAAGCCGGCCAGGCTCTGCCCTGCACAGCCCCTACTCAGGGTGGCTCTCACCTTGCTGGCTCGCAGCAGCCCCACCAGCTCCTCGGGGACGGCATCCCTGTTCTTCTCCACGAACCCATCACACTGGTATTCCACCTGGCAGGAGACAAGGCAGAGCCATCAGCATTAGCCTGCAGCCTCCCAGACCAGCTTGGTGCGGGCTCTGCTTGGACACAGTCCGAGGCTTTTGGAAGAAGTCCTTGCAGGAGTCAGAGCTGCTGGTAGCCACACTGCCTAGCTGCTGCCCTGCTGCAAGGCTGTCGATGGGAACCATCTGAGCCAGTTTCCATATTTTTTACCCTCGGTTAGAGCGCTGCAGTCCAGCGCTTGCAGCAGCAGAGCAGGCAGGAGCCCCTTCCCAGCCTGGGAGGGTGCAGGCAGCTGCCGCCGCCACTCGGGACAGCAGGGGGCTGCAGGAGCTGCCCGCCCAGCCACTCGGGACAGCAGGGGGCTGCAGGAGCTGCCACCACCAGCTCCAGACAGGGCACAGGCTGGGGGCCCGTTGGTGCTGAGCCCTCCCCACCCGGGGCTGTACTGCCGCAGCCTTCCCTACCTTGCTGGCAAAGTGGCAGACAACAAAAGCATCCGTGGGTCTCTTGGGCTTCTGGAAGTGGGAGCTGCCGAGATGGGTCTGATAAAGCTTCTGTGCCCAACTCCCATCACTGCCTTGGGGCATCTGAAAGGTAAATGGGTCAGAAGGGGCAGGGGAGGGGCTCTGGGTGGCCACCGCAGCCTGTTCCTGGCACCCTTTGCCCACCTTGCACTCCTCATTTAGTAGGTCCAGGATACCAAGCCGGCCCTCGATGAGCTCAATGCATGGCTGGTTGTCACAGAAGTCAATGAAGACCCAAGGGATCTCCTCAGTCACATACTCCTCCTGCTCCCGCTTGAAGACGTGCTGGAGGGCAGGGAGAGCAGAGCAGGACTGAGCCAGGAGGGGACAAAGGTGGCCAGCCACCAGGCAGGGGCTCGGTTTCCAAAAGACACCTGAGCAGCCCTTCTCCTGGAGCAGGAGCACTTTGGGAGAACGGAGGGGACCATGACCAGCTCCAGCAGCCTCCCAGAGCCCCGTGTTCACAGGGACTGAAGCACCAGCCACATTCAAGGCAGACCGCACCAACAGTGTCAGCGCAGCAGCGACGCGCAGGGCCCACCCTCGCTAGCTCCCAGCAAGACGACACATACAGGTGACACCCACCAGGTTGAAGAGCTGCTGCAGCTTCTCATTGGCATAGTTGATGCAGAACTGCTCAAAGCTGTTGAGCTCAAACATCTCAAACCTGCAGGCAGCCTGCCAGGCACAGCCACCCCAGCCAGCCACGAGCTCCAGGCACAGGCACCCAACTGGCCCCACCGCAGGGACGGGTGCTGCCCCCATGTCCCAGCTGCAGACCCACAGCCACAGCTGATGCAGGAGCAGGACCATGCTCTTCCAGGCAGCCCAGGAGAGGGAAGCTGCTCTTACCCATAGATGTCCAGGATGCCAATGGAGGTACGGTGGCCCTCCAGTGACCGCAGGGAACGGTTGACCCTGCTCACCATCCACCTGAAGACCTGCCCATACATATACTTGGCCAGAGCATCCCGGGAGTCAAGTGCCTGCTGCCTGGAGAGGGGCTTCAGGTAGGTCTCACCAGCAGTGACCAGCTTGCGGTGGCAGAGCCAGCGCGTCACCTGCAATGCCTCGATGCCCAGCAGCGTGCAGAAGAGCCCTAGGGCCTCATCGGCCGGCTGCAGAGGGACAGACCCTGTCACCGCGGTATGGCCGAGATGTGGCTCCTGCAGCCAGCACGTCTCAGGAGCTGGTCTGGGACAAGGGTTGCAGGCAGCAGGCTCTTGCCCACCTCCACAGAGCAGCCATCCCCACGGCGGTCCCTCCCTCTGACCACGATGTTGCCCAGGTGCAGGATGGCCGCCAGGACGCTGAACAGCTCCAGCTGGTCGGCCTCCGGGACACCTGCGGGCACGGCGCAGGCGTGAGGGACTGCCCAGGCCCCCCGCCCCGCGCTGGTCTGACCCCCGGCATCGCACAATCCGGAGGGATGGGAATGGCCAGCAGATAGCCAGGCTCCCCAGCACTCCCACACCAGCATCGGGGCGAGGGCAGTGGGACAACCGGCCCTGGGGACCAGCCCTGCCCACCCCCCCCCCGGACAGCACCCAGTCGGGAGGAGGCG
>NW_010529269.1:344-1794 GCF_000687285.1 Phaethon lepturus | reverse complement strand
AAGGACTCTGCCCCACCTGCGGGTGAGATGCGTCGGTGTGAACCAGCACAACCTGCCCCACGGGGCTCCCAACTGCCCTTATCCCGTCCCGGGCGCCCATCAGCAGCGGAGCCTCCTCCGGCACCCAGCCAGCTGGGACGGGACGGCAGCAAGCTCCGCCGTGGGGGCACTCACAGAGAGCCAGGCCCCGGAGCTCCGGCAGGGTGGCCGAGGCACAGAGCTGGTAGAAGATGTGGTAGTTCCTTTCTGCTTTCGCCTGCGGATGAGCAAGAAAATCACCAAGAAGCCAGGTCACCTCGGGCCACCCAGCTCCCCTGCAGCAGTGCTGCAGCCCCAGATTTGGGGACAAGGGGCACGGTCCCCTCTCCCAGCTCACCTCAGCAGCGCTGGGGTTGCTTCCCTGGGGGATGCCCAGGAGAAGCGCCCTCCTGCTCCGAGGACGGGGCTCCCACTCAGCCCTGTCCCCACGCCACCCCTGAGACCCACCTGGAAGGTGACACGGGACTTCTCCAGCAGGTAGGTTTTGATGGTGGCCCCTGTGACACGCGCTTGGCTGAAGCCGATCTCGATGTACCTCCCAAAGCGGCTACTGTTGTCATTCCTGGTTGTCTTTGCATTCCCAAAGGCCTGGCGGGGAAGGAGGGCAGGAGGCTTTAGCTGGCTCCAGATCTCCAAGTGCTCTGGAGAAGTTCAGTCCCTGCCATGCATTTTACAGGGGGGACAGACCCCGCATCACATCAGGGGTAGAGGCCGTGAGGAGCACGGGGAGAGCCTGCACGGACACCCCAGCTATCCCCACGCAGAGCCTGGGGGCCCAGTGGGACCCACCTCCATGACGGGGCTGGAGGCCAGCACCTTCTCCTCCATGCTGGAGTCGCCTAGGCAGCCCCCGACGGCGGTGAAATATCTCATGGCATACTTGGCCGACGCAGTCTTCCCTGCGCCCGACTCACCGCTGATGATGAGGGGACGTGAGCTGCCACAGCCCGCGGTCCAGCAGGACTGCTCTCCACAGACACGCCACGGTCCAGAGGGGGCTTCAGCCCTTCCCCACTGCAACCCTGGGGATGCCCCCGCTGATGCTCTCACCTCACCATCTGCTTGTACGCCTCCTCCGCCAAAGCAAAGATGTGGGGATCCATGTCCCCCATGTTGCGGCCGCTGTAGGCATAGATCACCTCCTCCTCGTAGATGGGCAACGGCTCGTAGGGGTTGATAGCGACGAGGATGATCCCTGGAGGAAGAAGGCCGTGCCGGGGCCGGGGCAGCAGGGGCACCGGTCCCGCGGAGCCGCGGGGAAGTGGCACAGGACGGGGAGCGGGAAGGGGTGTGCGGGGCTCACCGCAGTAGGTGTAGATGGCCTTGGCCTCCAGGAAGCGCCGGCGGAGCGAGTGCAGCACGGCCGGCTCATGCAGGTAGCCCAGGGCCACCAGGTCATCGGCGTCCCAGA
>NW_010529269.1:0-313 GCF_000687285.1 Phaethon lepturus | reverse complement strand
GCGTGCAGAGAGGCAGTCGGGGTTGCAGAGAGGCGGCAGCTGGAACTCGATGGGGTAGGCCAGTGCCTGCGGGGATGGAGGTGGAGCGGGACAAGTGCTGAGCGGGGTCAGCCGGCCCTGCAAAGGCAGGACGGCTCTGTGGAGAGCAGCGCAGCAGGAGGGATGCTGTCTGCAGGCCATGCTCGGGCTGTCGGTCACCCGGAACCACAGCCCAGCCAGCACGGTGAGCTGAGCTGGGGGCCTCGGGGAAGTCAGGCAGGAGCAGGCAGTGAGGACAAGCTCACCAGGCAGTCAGAGACACGGGGCACGGTGA
>NW_010529268.1:0-13258 GCF_000687285.1 Phaethon lepturus | reverse complement strand
CCCCGGGGCGTCGGAGCGGGCGGGGGCATCGCCCGGCACCCACGGGTGGTCATTGCAGGCAGCAAGGTCGGCTCCTTGCAAGGCACGATGGTAATTTGTTTCTTGGCTTTGATTTATTCGATGTAATTTCTTAATGCGTAAAAAGAACTGCCTGGAACAGGCTGATCCTTCTCTTCTTTCTGTGACATTTAAACTTCCAGCCTTCAAAAATGCTGCTGCTGTTTATTATTTAGCTGGTTGTTATTCTTCTGTGTCGGTGACATGTAGCAGGAATACACACATACCTAGGCTTACATTTACTCTCCTGACGTGTTTGGGCTTTGCTGGTTTTGAGCCTTGCTGGTGTGTTCGGCGGTGGGCTTGGTGCTTGGTGAGGCTTCGCTGGCGGCTCTTCCTGGCACCACGCTGCCAGCGTGGGAAACGCTCTGCCTTCGTGGCAGGGCTGCGCTTCGGGCTTGCGGCTGGCTTTCTGCGTTTCTTCCTCCTGTATAAAATCGTGGTGTCTCTCCTGTATCCCTGGTTGTTTCTTACTGTTTTTTTCTGAGGGCAAGGTGGACTTTCCTTACTGCCTTTTGATGAGGAGTCTCTGGTGGTAACAGATAGCATGAGAAAGTCTTCCCTGTGCTCCGACACTGTGAGCAGAAAAGTGCTTTTCTGATCTGTGATGCATCTCTCTCCGGGTGCCCGAAGGGATACTGCCTTTTTTTGCTGGTTTGCTGCATTACAAGTGCAGTGGTTTGTTTTGATGCTGCTGTTACTCCCTGGTACTCACCGCCGTGATTCTCTCTCCCCTTCCAGTTAATTATATTTGTTTTGAGTTTGGTTTCCCTTCAAATACAGTATCAGCTTGCATTTTTTTCCACAGTGATTCTTCTTTTGTTACTATTGCTCCTTCTGAGGACTCTTAAAACATTTCAGTCCTCACAACTTTTCTACCTTCTGCAAAAGCCCTCCCTGGGCGGGTGGCCTGGCCCTGGGCCGGCTGCCTGGGGAGGTTGGGGACACCCCGTCCTGGGCGATGCTCGAAACCCGACAGGTAAGGCGGAGGCCCTGAGCACGATCTTGAGAGGCGCCCGTCTTCTCTCCCTGTGGAACTGCGAGTGCTCAGGGCAGGCTGAGCTGGCAGAAAACCGTCCCCTTCTTGTGCTGGTCCGGCTGGGCAGCTGCTGGTTTGCTGGCGGGGAACATCACCCCTCTCCTCACTCTCTGCTCTGGTGTGCTGTGACTGAAAGCAGGCATGAAGGATCGTGTTGTAAGGGGTCCCCAGTTGGCAGGGGACAGTGGTGTCCAGCCAAGGGCCGCTGCATCCAGGGCAGACCCCTGGGCCAGCTGTGACCCAAGGCGAGGTGCCGGCACACGGCATTCACGATTGCTCCCGCTGCTGCTGGATACCCTTGTGGTTTTGCTGCAAATGCTGAAAGATGATCGCTTTTTTGTTTCCCTAACTTCATCCAGTTTGTGCCAACCTGCTCATCCCCAGCTTTAAATAGAACTGGTGGTTGCAGTAATGAAAGGTAGCCCAGCCTCATACCGTAGTTACATATTGTGTAACTCATACACTTGTGTTAAGTGGGACGGCACAGACTGAGTGAGTGGAGTTGCCTTGTTCCCCTTCCCGCTCCATCCTGCTTGCTCTGTGCCGGGGTTAAACACCGTGTCTGTCTATGAGTACTTACTCACTGGTGTGTGCAAGCATGTAGGAGAAGGCATTGCTGTCTCTGGGGCGGTGTGTAGCTATTTCCTCGTGTAGATGCATCTCAATCTGTTGGAAGAGAGTATCTGATCATACCTTAATTAGTCCTCTAATAATCTACAAAGGTCAGTGCCAATTGCCTGTTCATTTACATTTGTAATTGTGATGGTTCTTGATTGCATATTAGTTGGCAACTCATTCCCTCCCACCCCGCAGAAAACACATGCAGCAGCCTAAGCAACAGCCTTGTAGACACAAGGACCTTTGTCTCTGCCGGTGCCAGCAGCACAGCCTTCACTGAAACTTCTGTGTCTTTTATGGGAGAGAGCTTTAGAAGCTACACTTCACTTCCAGTAAAGGGATGATGAAGTCGTTGGCAGGGAAATCATATGGACATCAGGCAAGAAACCCAATCCTCCTTGAACTGGATAATTAAAGACAATTAAACTTTTCTGCTTGCTCTGAGAAGTGTGCTAATTATGCAGGAGACAGGGAAGTGGGCCCAGGCTGGACGTTCTGCTGTTTTGTTGATCAGAAAGAATACGGGGGGGGAGAGGGGGGTTCCTCTGTGGGGTATTTTTGGACGTCTATTGCTGTAGTATCTGGGCTGCTGCCACTGCAGATGTCGGCCCCTTGCTGCATCTGTATAACGTTACCCATAAGCTAATTGGTTTTTAATGAGGGGGGGGTTAAAGAAGAAAAAACCACACAAACTCATAATAAAAACCAAAACATTCTCAAGATGTAGGGGTGGATGCAGTTATGATTCATTAGATAATGAAAGAAGTAAGAGTGAAACAACCTGCACCAAATTTTCATTCTGGCTTTGAAAGTGTTTCCTTCTAGAAGGCATCGAGTACAGCCAGCCCGTTCTATGACGTGGGCAGCTGCGCGCGGAGCAGCTGGTCCGGAGCGGGACTGCTGCTTCGCCTCCGGCGCGTGTTGCACAGGGCTGTGCGCAGCCCCCTGCTCACCCTGTTGCATCGCTCTGCGTGCCGTCCACACGGGTGTGGATTTGTTACAGCCCCAGCTGCTGAGCCTGTTTCTCCGTAGGCCAGTGCTGTTCATATTTAATCTGCTTCCTCCCTTACCTGTTTCTCCTGACTCCTCCTATTTTCCATCTCCATCTGCTCTCCCTTTCCATAGCTGTCCTCCTGTGGGAGGAGCAGAGTGGGGCTTGCGCCCACTCTTCCCACTCTGTAGGACTGAAGTCCACCAGACCAGATGTCAGATGTCCACGATGCTCACCTGCTCCGGGGTCCTGGGCATCCCTGGCCCAGGACTGCTGCTTCGTGCAGCAGCACGGGCCAGGGTCTGCCACACTTCTCAAGTCGGGAGAAAGTCCTATTGCTTGTGGCAAGCTTGACCCGAGCAGAGGTGCCTCAGGTAGAAAGACTTCATGCTTGCACTCTGCAGGAGAGTAGCTAGATCCAGAAGGGTCAGATGGAGCTGAGGCAAGAGACCACTTAGAGTTTTATGATGCCCAGGAGTTTCATTTTGATCATCTTCTTGTATGAGCCCTGAATTTGTTGGCGTCTTTAAAGAGAAACA
Source organism: Phaethon lepturus (assembly GCF_000687285.1). Classification (NCBI taxonomy): domain Eukaryota; kingdom Metazoa; phylum Chordata; class Aves; order Phaethontiformes; family Phaethontidae; genus Phaethon; species Phaethon lepturus. The sequence continues at coordinate 10,014 of NW_010529268.1, read as the reverse complement.
GAGATTTTAGGAGATGTAAATGCAGAGGACAATTTGCATGGCCAAGGAGTTGTGTTGGTACAGGCAAGCTGTGCAGTGCCCCTCTGGCTGGTATGGTGGGCAGCTGGCTGAGACCACCCCATGTTGTCCAAGGAGGGAGCAGAGCACAGCAAAGAAAAGGTGTGCAGCTTTCTTCTTCTCGTTTTCCAAGGCACTTTGAGTACCGCAGTCTGGACACGATCTGTGGGACTGTTGAGAATGCTTTTGGAAAAACAACAACAAAAAAATATGGCAAGTGAGCCCAAAAAAGTCAAATTTGTTGATCTTTACAGTTGTGCTGGAAGCTGTTACAGAGCTTTGGGGGATGAATAAGATGACTTATGGAAAAGCCATGTAATATTTAGTGGGAAATGCTGACCATTTCTCAACTCCGTGAGTCATCCTATAGACTATTTTACAAAGCTTTGTATCCTTACTGTGAAAATCTGTGGGAAGGCTATAAAAGTAAAGTAAAATAGTATCTTTTATTCTGTGTGGCTCTAGGGTTTTTTTCTAAGGACCATATACTTCTGGAGAACTTCTTTGTCCTTGTGGAGGTGGGATTTTTCCCCTAAGACCAGGCTAAGCCAGCCAGAGGTACCGCTTGTAGTTTTTGAAGAATTATTTTGCTTGACGCATACCGCAGAGCGATGCCGCAGTCTCCCCATTTCACTGCAGAGAACCAGTCCCCTATGGTGGATGTACTGTTTCAGCAATCGTGCTAATCTCTGCCGAATCCTTAGCAGCCATCCTCTTCCGACACACACAGCCATTGTTGGGGCCCTCGCGTGTCAAGGGTGAGGGCAGGCTCTCTGGAAGTCGTTGCTAAACTGGGCCAAGCGCAGTCAAAAGTGCCTTTGTTTGGGCAGGAAAGGGGCAGGAGCGGGTGTCAGCGGGAGGATCGCTGCCTGCCTGGCTGCCGGTGCCCGGCCTTGCTAGAGCAGCCATGCTGCTCACGCTGCCAGCAAACGCCAGGGACCAGCCAGTGCTGCCCGCTCCAGACAGGTTGATTACAGTTCTTTACTCTAAAGCGCTATGCTGGGAACCCCGTGAAAGCTGCCGGCTCCCAGAGCTGCCTGGAAGGAGGGGATACCCCGTGGCTCCCGGTTTTGCCCTCCCTCTGCCCCCCGGCAGAGGCGGCTGCACTGTCTGTCCGCGTCTTCCTGGTGTTTCAGTATTTGACCTTCTGAAGGGCTGCAAACTGTAGACTGAGATCGGGATGTGAATTTTTAATGAAACTCAAGTATGTAAACAGAACTGAGGTATAGCTAGAGCAGTTGCCAGATGAGAAAACCCCATGTTGTTTAAAAATAGTTCTTCCCAAACTCAGCTTGGCTCTGCCTGTGGTGCTTGCAGGCAGCTGGATGCTCATATGTTGCTTGCACCTCTGTTTTCGCTCTTGAGTCATATGAAACACTTCGCTAATGTTCCTCTTTCTTAAAAGCAGTCTGGTAGCGGCACCAGGGATGTGAAGGCATCGCCATCAGGAGAGGGGTGATGGTAAATAGGAACGGAAGCGGGTCCCTGTGTGATCGGGAGCAGATTTGTTCATGAAACACTCAGGATGTGGTTAGCAGTATGAAGGGGTTTCTCTTAGCCAAAAAGTTTCTACTATTTAACCGAAGGGAGGCTTGATGTCAGCCACATCTGTCGGTTCCAATTTGTGCCTTGGAAGTCTGGCAGACGGCGTTACCTTCTTCCTCAAGGCGGAGGCATTGCTCCCTGAATTCCCCTCTCTCCTGTCCAGGCTCTCCGGTTCCTCCCTTCCCTTGGTGGCTGTGCCCTGGACTTCGGAATTTCAGCTGGCCCATCTGTAAACTGAAGTGAAACAAACTTCATTTGTGGATTTTTTGTGATTGCAGGCTCTGTACTTCCAGTAGAACTTTAAGACTTTCGACATGAAAATGGATAATGACAAATTATATTTCTTCCTGCTTGAAATAACTCAAATTTATTGAGATCTGCTGTCCTCCACTTGGTCTCAAGTAAAGGAAATGTGGTCATTGCTAATGCTGGAGAAACATGCATGTTACTCTCCTACATCTGATAGAGGTAATGGAGGGTTTCAGAAAGGAATAATTAGCTTGCTTTTGTAAGCCACTCTCCGCTTTTCCATGGGACTTAATTGCACACAACAATTAAAAACTTCCCAAAGCAGGTTACTAGTACAATGTCTGCAGGAGACCAGCGCACAGAGTTTATACCATAGTGTCTACCAGCCAAAAGCACACTACAGCTCTGCTCTGCTGGCGAGGCACAGAAATCTGGCTGGAACTTGCGGCCCTTGCAGAGGGCATGGGAAGAGCAATGTGCGAGGTGCACGCTGAGGAATTTGGTGTAAAATTTCCCACCTGGTGCAAGCAAGAGTTCCAAATGATGTTCTGCACGCCGTCTCCTCCCACTGCCCCTGCCTCTTATGGCTGGAGGAGCTCCTTTGGTCTCGTGCCGCTGCCAGTCACTCTCTCCCTCTCAAAACGTGATTCCTTCCACCGGTGTTTAACAGCTAACCTCGTTTCACATGCTTCCCCTTGCCATTTCCAGGCTTGTCCTTGATTGACACATTTAATAATCTGCCAACCCAAATGACAGTCTGAGCTCCTGTGTGCAAACATCAAATGCTGCCCAGCTTCATTAGCTTCTCTCAGGCTTTTCACCTCTCTCTCGCTCCCCACAACCCAATATTGTCTTTTCCCAATATGTTATCTGTAAACCCCTGTAGGCAGCAGCCTGCTCAGTCTTTGTTTCTGAAGTGTTGCATGTAAATCCAACCAAATCACCGGACTGTGAGTCGTCCAAGCGCTGGATGTGCTTTGCAGGCACTTGCGAGGGGCCGGGAAGGCTGTTGGGTGCCGTGTCGCGTGCACCCAGCTTTTTGCCGGGGGCTGTTTCCTACAGCTGGGGGTGTGCAACGGCTTTGTTGTCTGAAGAGGAAATCCGTTTCTGTCATCTCATCCTCAGACATAGGGAGTAAGACAAACTATTGTCCTGTTTTGAGAAAACATTCACCCATGGTGCAATAACATACGTGAAATAGCAACAAAGAGGAAAACAGCTCCTGGCGAGATGTATGTTAAGCTGATTAAACTTGCAGTTCCCCTTTACCGCAGCATTTCTGATCCCTCTGCCAACCCCCACCGAATGCCCCCACATGCAGGATTATTGTCTTGTTTTCCAAGGTCTCATGTCATGTGTGTTCATTTAAAGCAGGAGGACAGCTTGTTGCTCTCCCCTTTGTTGTTCTGCTTAACCTTGGAGTTTTTTCATTTTTTTGTGGATTGAATGGCTTAGGGACCTTTTACCTTTCCAGCCAGTTCCTGATGGGAGTTGTGGTATTTCTGCACAGGGTCTCCTCTGGAGGAAAGCAAGCTTTCTGCTTTGTGGCTGGACAGAGAGGCGGGTGGAAATTTTTGGTTCTGCTTCAGTTTCACACTGCTTTAATGGCTATCAAAATCCAGCAAATGTACATCTCTCAGCAGTGGGACAGGGTTGCTGTAGACAGTTACTCCTTTGGAAGGTCTGAAGACACGAAGAGAGCCACGTGCTTGAAGAAAGTCAGTCCATTTAGGGGACTTCTAGGTCCGCATAAGGGGACTTCTCTGTCCTGGTATTATTCTGTAGCACAGTTTGTAACTGTTCCCTCTTCATGTCCTTCCCCCTCACCAAGTTTTGGAGAACACTGTCCTCATCCTAGCAGTGCTTTCTGTCTTTGTGCGTACGGGACACCATGGGACTGTTGAGGTCTGGCTTCGCAGAATGCGGGGATTAAAGCTGGTTCCCCTTTAATATCTGGCAGAGGCAGATTGCCTTTGTTATTTATTTTTTTGGGTTGGTTTTGAGTTTAAAGTAAAAAGCAGTTGTGCCCTAGCTCTGTTTTGACCAACCAGCATTGAATAGATAATCTCTAAAGGATATGAAAGGTTTAATCATTTTAATTTTGTTTTTATTAAAGTTTATCATGACTTTTTTCATGTGCCCCTGATAAAGTGGGGGGTAACAGAAATCCACACAAACCCCCAAGCATTCGCTTAATGAAACTCTCTAATGGGAGGCGCCTGGCGGGAAGGAAGTGGTTAGATAGCTGGGCTGGGGAAGGCAGACCGAAGGCATGCTGTAATATCACTGAAACGTGGCAGGAATCTCATAAACTCCCCATCTAGCTCCAGCAGACACTTGTCACTGGGAGCTCATGGCTTTCATTACGCAGAAAGAGAGGAAGCTCTGACGGCTGACTTATTCCAGAATGTTTTTCTTGTTCAGCTGCATCTTAAAGCCCTCTCCACTTAAGAAAAGTAAAGGGGAAAACATCACCAGATGCTGTAGTAAAACACTGGGAAGCTCCTGGTCCCCCTCCTACTCTACTTTTTTTCTCCCCATCAAAACGAACTCCGGAGCAAGACTGAAACCAGGTTGTCAGAGCGCAGCGTCTCTCCCGAGCACAAGCAGCTGCTGTTTCCTTGGGGCAGAAGAGTTGCGTCCCTCTGCCTGTGGTCTCGCCCTTGGTACTACGTTTGGTCACCAAAAGCTCTGCTGCTGGTGCCAGCTGCACCTTCTGCTTCTCTTCCCTGTTTCCCTTTTCCCCTCTCTTCCTTCCAGTTTTAGCATAGGGAACTCTTCTCTTGAGGATTTCAAGGTGGTTGTTGCTGTGGTACAGGTTAAAGTCAAGACTGACGGGCTCTCCCTTTTTGGAGTGAATCAGTAAAGCTTTGAAGACGTTGCAGGTTGAACAGCAGTAGGTACTGCAGCCCTGTCTCAAGGTGTGTTGGAGAAGGGTTAGATGTCAGTGTGAGTGACACAGGATTCATATTAGCAGCAAATTCCGCTCATGTTTAAAGTCCCATCAGCACGGCTGTGCTACTTCTGTCCAAACCTCACACTTGCCCAGGTGCTGTGTCTGAGCCCCCTGCTCTGATGGTGTGGCGGTAAGAAGAAAAAGCAACCTTCCAAAAACTTAGACACACATGCTCCAGTGACTGTTCCTCCACTGTCCACCCTAATTTATGATGTTCATCTCCATAGTGTTGCATGGTAGCAGCTCATCTCCAGTATCTTTCCTATAGGTTTGACTGTTCTAGCCATTGCTGCACTGCTATTTTCTTCCTTTCTACACTGTTAGGCTTCAAATTAAATACATCTGGAATGAACACACCTTCTTCTGTGTTAACAGGTTAATGAGTTTAGAGGGTTGCCTCACTTGCATGCTTTTGTTGCCCTGTTAGCTCAGAGTCTCTTTTCCTGTTCTGCTGTTGACCTGAGCTGAAAGGCACTGGAGAATTGCCGATACCTTGATACCTCCTTTCCTACTAATTTGCCCAGTAACACATTAGGTGGGGACAGTGGCAGAAAGAAGAGTTCAGTTATGTTCAACTGGGCACAGGCTTTGTGTTCAAAGACAAGGAGGATGTTTAACTTCTTCATAAGTAAGCAGTGGAGTAGGGTGAGGAGGGGCCGTCGGAGGAAAGCTGCCTGCCAGGCTTCACGCTCGAGCCCTTGCTGCAGAGCTGCTGGACGGCAGGGTCCAGCAGCTGGGCTTGGCAGTCGCTGACTCCTGGGCGTAATTACTGGTACCGAACAAGAACTCTGCTTCAAACCGGCTGCCTCGCCGGGTTCTGCGCAAAGCAGAGCAAACCTCCAGCCTGCTCCCTCAGCACTGCTTGTGCTTGCTGCGTTTTGCTCTGCTTCTCATGCGGAGGTGCGGCCGTACCCCAGTGTCCTGCAGGGTGAGGCGACCAGACAGCCCTTCCCGGCCTTACGCTGCCTGCCCGCTTGTGCAGCGCCAGCGCAGAAGAGTCCTGCGCCCGTGCCAGGAGGTAAGAAATGCGAGCAGGACCCCGGCCTGCCGGGGGGTACCTCAGGTTTTGCTGTGGCTGGCAGAGCTCCAGCCACACTTCATTCTGGTACCTCTGTGGTGGCGGCCTGGAGTCTCTCCAAACGACTCCCGAAGAGTGCCAGTAGGCTTGGGAGTGCAGCGCTCTGCCGGGTCGTCTCTGCTCGGTCGTACAGGCTCATCCTTAAGGAGTGTCGGGGGCTGCGGCTGCTTCCGACTTTTTGTTGCAGAAGTCCATGCTGTTGCAGATGTCCCTGCTCATGGATTAGATGGCCTTTAAAGGTCCCTTCCAACCCAAACTCTTCTATGATTCTGTGATTCCCTGGGATGGGGTTTGCCTTGGCTGCACACTTGGGTTTTGTGCCACGGCAGCACCTCTTTGAGGTGGGAGGTTCCAGGATGCCCTTCAGCTCAGCTGTTTCCTGCCCATCTGCACATCTTGTAAGTAACGAGAATTCTGGCTGACTTCTGTGATGAGGGATAACAATGAAACTTGTGCTTGGAACCAGACATCTCCTCCAGCCTTGTGACCGTGTTCCTGACCACTGCTGTTCAGGGTTAGGAACGGGGCTGACTCCTCTCTGATGCTGACACCAAAAAGGTGTTGCAATAGCACCAGTCCTGGCCAAGGACTACAGTTTCCTTTCTGGAGGAAGCATCAGCAGGACATCAGGAGGTGGTGGGCAAGAGCTTGCCAGCTAAAGGGAGCCCAGACTTGCCTCTGAAGGTCTCACCCTGCAGCTGATAGCTCTTATGGTCCAGTTTGGCAGGATGCTCCTAGGCAGAAATGCCAAGCTTATTTTCCTTCTACAGTTTCATTGCAGTGTAAGAAGAACAGGGAAGGAGGATGTGGGGTGGTTTGTGTTTCTCGAGAGGTATATACACAGACTGGATAAAGTCTCTCTCAGTGTAGCTGTAATTCTGTATTTTTCCCTTTCTCCTGAATATGTTGCACTTTTTAGGAAAAAAAAAAAAAATCTTTTAACAGGATGTCTGAGCCATTCTAAACATAGAGCTGTCCCTGAGACTGGCTGAGGCGGTACCAGATGTTCTGGGCTGTGACAGTGCGTCCTGGAGACAGCAAATCCACACTTTCTGCAAAAGAGGAGACTACATAGTTGGGATGGATGCAAAGGATGCTTTTATGACACTGTTTTGTTCCTCACGCAGGAACACTTTAAATCTGTTCCTCAAACAGGAGCATCCATTTACACTGGATTTCTGGTCTCCAGCTCCATCTTTTCATCAGAGAGGAAATTGCAGGACAAGATCCCTTCAGACCTCCTCCTGTGGTGCTTTTGCACCACTGGTTGTAGCAGAACCTGCCTATGTCTTTTCTGAGATGGACAAAGCTTCTCACTGTCAGTGAGAACTCCAGTCCAGATCTTTAATGCAAATAGTAATGGAAAGGTCACTGCATGAGTCTATGGAGGATGTAAGTCAGGGTCCAGAAGCAACCTCTGGGCCTTTCATTAGCAAAGACACTAAGCACACTTCAGCTTTGTCCTCAGAGTTTTAAACACTTTTCTTTTACAGATGATGATAAAAATGTTGCTAATTTGTTTCAGCATTTCTCAGAAATGTTAAAAAAATGGGACTGAAACTCCAGAAATCTGGACAACTTTACAGTTCTGACATGCATCGATAGAAGTAAGTTCCTTCTCGGCTTAGGGTTTCATCCATGGAACAAAAAGAATATCTACTTAGTCTTCAAGGTGGTTGTGAAACTGAATTCCTTGACATTTGCCATGTGCTTTTCGATCCTTGGAAGGGAGAGGTAGGGTCCCTTCTCATGGTCTTTCTTGCAGGTCTTCAGAGACAGAAAACTGTCCTTCTAAGTGCCAAACCTGCAAGGAGAGTGCTCTCAGCCGTACCACTTCTTGCTGCGACCAGAGCAGGCTTCTCACAGCTGGTCAACCAAAGCAGTTCCACAGAAGAAAGCAAGCATGGGAGAACTTTTCCACAGCTTGCATACTCAGACTGGCGTCAGCACGCTAATGCGCTGTCCTCTTTGGAAGGTGAATTTGAAGCTTCTTGCCACTTAACAGGCTGATTTGGGGTTACAGTGTAGGCTTCGTTACCCTGTACAAGAGAACCATTTGTTCATAAAGGCTGGTGCAAGCCCACAGGGTCATGCTCAATGCTGGAAGAGAATGTCCTGCACCTTTCCTCCCTTCAGGGAATATCCCTGCAGAGCATCAATTTCTTTCCCTTTTGTTTCTGACTTCTTCCTGTCCTGATTCTCTCATACTTCATTCTGCTGCAGGAGCATATGTCTGATGGTCTTTATCTTAAACTGGCAGGACTGGAGAAGGGAGAGTGTCTGACCTAAACAAAAAAGTGCTTTGAGATCTTTGTTCAGAGGAGGCATTATGAAAATGGAAAGTATTCTCATCCTGCAGCTCACTTGTTGGGGTTATAGACTTAACTGCAAGACATAGGGAGCTTGGTTTCTGAAATTGATTTTGTTTTTCTTTAAGAGCCATAGGCAAAATGAGATTGTATACGTTATCAGTAAGATGATTTGTGAAATAAGGTGTTACAGGAGCTGGCACAGGGCTAGAAATCACTGGCCTGACCCACTCCAGTGTTTTCACTGCCATTAAGTGTACTTCGACGTGCACGTCAGGAGAACGCCCTCCTATGGACTTGCTAGTGGTCTGGTATTTGTCTGCATTTCTCGACCGTGCTTGCTTCCTTTTCTGTCTGTCCTATTGATCCTCTAAAGTCCTCGGAACTGCCTAAGAAGGAGCCACCACACACATTTATTTTTCCACTAAAAACTTGAGATTGTTTAATAACACGTCTGCCAATGTCTCGCTCTAGCTGCTTCAGAAGGAAATTTGGGGACCCATAAACAAATAATAGCCTACCTCAAATAAAGGTCTCATCCTTATTCCTGCTAAAATTTAGTTCATGCCCTTAAGCAAGAGGGTTTCTATTTCTTCCAAATAGTCAGTTTGCTTTTCTAATTTGTACATCTTGATGCCCTTGCCATCTATTTTGTTTTGACCTCAATGATTTCTTGAGGCCACAAGTTCCAAAGGTTAATTGGGAGCTGTATGAGAAAGTATTATCCGTATTTGCTTCAAATTTGCATTTTTTCCATGTTCATTGTCAGTCCTCCAGAGACTGGAGGATGAGAGGAGGAGTATTGGTCCAGCTCCCTTCCTTTGCATGCTCCTCTTGAGGCTGCCTGATTTCTTTTCAGACCAAGCAGCCCTAATCTTCCTCTTCTTTTCTGTGTAGACACCTCTTCCTACCCTTCTCTTCAGCCTTTTTATTCATCTGTGGCCTCTTCATTAAATAATTGACAGTGTTTAAATTTTTTGTGCTGTTCCACACGCGTCCTGCCATGTTGTTTCTTCCCCGTACACCGTCAGACGCAGGTTTCCTTTGGTCGGCCTGCCGGGGTGTCCTGGCCTTCCTGAGCTGGCGCCGTGCACCGCGTAGGTCCCCACTTAATGCCTCCCTGGTCCCGCGCTGGGCCCCGAGCCCTTCAGCCTCAGCTTTCTGGGGCCCCGGTGCTGCCCTGCTATGGCCTCAGGCTCAAAGGGACGGAAAGCGGGGATGGAGTGCGCGTGGCTTGCCGGCCTCTCCCTTTGCTTTTCTGATTCGGGTGTTCGTGCAGGGCAGACGCTGCTGCTCCTGTTCTGGGAACTGCGCTCTCGTTTGGTTACCAATTAAGCTGAAGCATTCTGGCCTTTTCCGTCCTCCTTTTTATTGTTACGGAGGGTGAATTAGGGCTTGGTGTTTAGGATTGTTCTCTGGCCTCTGCTGCTACTTTGCTGCCTCCTTTGTGGCAAAACAATGGCATTAATTTTGGCCTTTCCAGGCAGGCAGGCAATCTGGCAGCACACAGTGCCTGTCGTTCCACTTCACTTGTGCAGCCACCTCTCCTTTCCACATCACCTACTCACTTTTCTCCTCCTATTGTTTTTTTTCCTCCCCTTTTGTGCTTGCGAGTGTGTGTGGTGTGGAGGATTGCTTGGAGTTTATTTTGTTCCAGTCTGGAAGGGGTTGGAGGTCGCGGCCTGGATGCCGACCGAAGGGAAGCAGGCGCGCGGGCGATACGGAGCGAGCAGGCCTCGCCCTGCTGTGCCTCGCTCCCTGAGCCAGCACGTCGCCGGCCATCGTGGCTCTGATGAGATTCGGGGGGTGGGAGGTGGGTC
>NW_010529267.1:0-11963 GCF_000687285.1 Phaethon lepturus | reverse complement strand
AGGGGGTTGTGGTGAGGTGGGTGTCAGTTTCTTTTCCCAAGAGGGTAGGACAAGAAGAAATAGCCTCAAGTTGCACCAGGGGAGGTTTAGATTGGATAGTAGGTAAAATTGCTTCCGTGAAAGGATTGTCAAGCATTGGAACAGGCTGCCCAGGGGAGTGGTTGAGTCACCATCAGTGGAGATATTTGAAAGACGTGTAGACGTGGTGCTTTGGGACATGGTTTAGTGGCAGACTTGGCCATGCTAGGTTAACGGTTGGACTCGGTCTTTTCCAACCTAAACTATTCTATGAATCTTTGAATTCCCAAACACAACTCAGCAATAATCAAATTCCCCATGAGATGAAGTCAACAATTTTACTGACATCTCATGATAGAGAACAGGAGTTTAAAAGAATTTAAAGGATAAATAATGAAAGCTGTTGTGTTTTCCAATGTGGTAACATAACAGAAAAACGTAGCTGCAGAGAAAGTAGATTTTTAAAAGAAAAATGAGAAGATGACGTCACTGGAGGAAGAAAAGATTTTAGTGAGATCAAAGCTCTCATGAAATCCATTTGCTCATAAAAAATATAATGCTTTATTTATTTTTGGAGTATGCTTATGAGTTGCTTTATAAGGTTAAAAGTGCCATCTATACTCCAATTACTCAGTCTCCAGTCAAAAGGGGACACTTGACACTTGTGAGAGGGAACACTGTGGACCAAGAAAACTGTGCAGTCCAAAAGCAGAAATCGGTCTTATGTCTTAGTCCCAGCTCCAGAAATGTGCCAAACAGAAGATCTAAACGGTGTGCTTAAGTATTTATGGGTTGGGTGTTTTGTCCATTCTTCTACTAAATGGCAAAAGTGTTCTCATATTGCATAGCGAGTGTACTTTTCTGTGGCAAATGGTCACTTACAGAAAGAGGGAGGGCCTGGGCTGGAGACCAGAGTTTGGCAGAGCGTGTCAGGTTGCATCCTGCTCCCCATCTTTCCAGCGACTTAAGGAGTAGTTCAGGGCAAACAAATCTTTCTGTTTCCCCCATTTGTAGAATCACAGCATCATAAATGAGCTTAGGGCTCTAAGCCATCTAAGGTGACATCATTCCTGTCATGGAGAGATAGCAACCAAATAACACTGCAATTAATACCACTTACTATCTTTGGGTGGAGTGAAACTTAATCCACTAATGCTTATAAAATGCTTCAAGATGCCCTGATGAAAGCCAGCAGGAGAATGTAAAGCATTAGCCTTGTAAGTGACAGCAGTGTGCACTCTGGAAGGAAGAATAACAATAAGCTCATCTGGTTACACTCTCCAGATTCAAAGGAATTTTCACTTGCTCCTCACAGCATTTCTTTCCCAAGCACGCTTTGGTAGCAGCTCTAATCCTGACGACGAGTGGTACGGGCTTCAGATGAACACCAGTGCATCAGAAGATCTTCTCCTTTTCATTCTGAGCTGGAGGGCTGGTATTGCACTGAACTTATTTGCTGAGAAATTACTCTGTTACTTACAAGTCTCTCCACTTCTGTGGTAGCATCCACTGACGTTTCAGAACAGGCGGTGGGCAATGCTGCTCTCTTCTCCTGGAGCCAGTTAGTCAGCTCTTGGGTATTACAAAGGGAATTCCTCCTGCTGCGCATGGCTTTGGCCTTAAAAATACGACAGAATTCACTGAATATTCCTCACCACCTCTCTGAATGGTTTAACTATCAATATTATTAGGACAGGCCTGCTGACCTTTTACTGCTTTTAGCCATTTAGCATATGCCATGTTGGAAATAATCTTCCGGAAAAATCCCCTCCAGACAACTGGCCAAGACTTTGCTCAACCGACCTGTATGTCCCAGTCTTATCTAGTATGAAAGTGTCAGGTGCATACAGTATTACTACACCCTGGATTAAACACTGGGTGTTTAATACTGGGGCATTTAACCCCAGGGTCTGGCCCAAAGAATGCACCTTCTAGCTTGGAGCCTTGATTCAGCCAGGGCAAACATAAACAGAAACCCCCATGCCGAGAGAAGTTATTCTTTGTGTTGACCATAGATTATTACAGAATGCATATGTGCCTTTAAAAAGATGATGTATATGGCAGTAAGGTTATAGAATATAAAGTCATGGCATTTCTTTAGTCCAGGGACTGATGTTGAGCAATGAGTGTTTTCCTCCACAGCCCACCAAATAACAGTTGTTTATAGGGTTACCTTGTACAGTTTCTGAAAGTCTTGTTATGGTCATAAAGAAGTTCAAGAAGAGTAAAAAGAAAAACAGAAAATGTTATTAGCACACCAGCATGGCTATTCTATAGTGTCCTTTTGGCATATTTAACCTAGCAAACCCAGCAAGTAAAAAGCTACAGTACATACCCATGAAGTAAAAATTTGTCTATTCTAGGTGAGTGTCACTCCAGTGAGTCCTGTGTTTGAAATAAGAGACCTTGTCTTGTTAGGGTGAGCAGAGAAATGTGCCCTCACATGAGAGTCAGCTCCTTGCGCACCTTTAGAGATCTACTGTGTCTCATCTGAGAAGCGTAGTAAGTTGTTTTGATAGTTTGCAGCTCCCATATTATTCCCAGATCCTTGTTCCCTGAATTTCTTTTTGTTTGTGCTTGCCTGGAGAATAGGGATTGTCTGAGAGTATACACCCGAGTGACCTAAGTAGAAATTATCTGTCAGTGAAGGGTGATAATCATCCACCAATAAAATAAACATCCAATCTTTTTCTTCCCCTTCCTTCCTTTCATTTTTCCTCTCAAGTGAGCAGCTCAGTCACTCCCAGAGCACAGTAACAGAAGGAATGAAAGACACGGGTATTACATCTGCATTTACGGGGGGCAGATTTTCACCTGGCTAAAATGTGGCACGAGCACTTGAAACTTGTGTAATAGACATTCAATTTGATTTGTAAATGCACAAATAGCTGCCATTTTACTGCAGAATTGTCAGGGAAAAGACCTACCCCAATCCTGGCTGTTTCTCTTGTCATTGCTGAAGGTGAAATTACTGCTTTCCTTCGCCTCAAGAGCTGTCAGGAGGCAGGTAGAATTAGCCAACAACTTCAGACAGGGAAAGTAAAGCTATCTGCTGCACACATCCAACTGCCTTTATATATGTAAATTATATGTTAAATTTGTTCCGTCAAATGTTGTCACTTGGCCACACAGTCATTTCACTAATGCAGACTTTTATTGAACAAAGGTAGTCAGAGTGCATTTTAGAAAAGAACAGAACAGAACAGAACAGAACAGTTCGGTTGGAAGGGACCGACATTTTCAGTGGCCAAGGTCTGCCATTCGCCTTTCTAAGCTTCACTATGTCTCTTTTCATGACCTCTGCCAGGCACTGGCGGTGGCCTACCCTTTTGTTCAGGATCAGGTTTTGGCTTTGTGGTATTTCCTTCCCTCCTGCGAGTATGTGCAGACGAATGGCAAAGCACAGGGTGTCACCACAAGTCACAAGTTCCGTTTCAGAAAAAGTATCACGAGATCATCGCTTGATATTTTAACACTGTTTAATGTGAATCCTACCGGCTTGTTTATGCTTGCCACAGAGCAATAGGAAAATGAGGAAGAGTGCGCAGACATGGCAGGATCCCAAATAATTGCGTGTTCTTACTATATATAAACACTTTCATGAGTCTGTTCTGCAAATTGCTGTAATCCGCAGTAGGAGGTAGTGACACACGTTAGATGGTTCCCAGAGCCTTTAATAGACAAGTCCTTTACCCTTAGTGTCAGAGAGCAGTGAAAGCGAGCTGCTCTTCAGGGGAGGGGAACCATGAGCCAGAGCTGACAGCCAGGCAGGCAGGGCAGTGCTCTTGCAGACAAGGGGTACGGTCCCGTAGTACCCAAAAGAGAAGAGCAGAGCATGTCTGGTGACAGTAACCAGGGGCAGCGCGGAGCAATGATCACCACATTAGTCCTAATGGCGAGTCAGGTCTGAGTTCACGCCAGCAAGTCAGGATCTGCAAGGCACAAGGCCAGGCATGGACATACCTGCAATGGTAGCTCAGGTAAAGACCAAGGGCAAGGGCTGGAGCTCAAATGCAGCTTCTAAACAGGACAGAACTTGTAAGCATGGGCGAGGGCCTTGGGTAAGGCTTCCCGTAGGGCTTTCTCACAGCTTGGCTGTGCTCACCAGGGTTTGCTCTAGGGCTGCACAGATGCATCACATGGAGGCTGACCCTGAACACAGGCAGCTAAACCCTTAGGCTGGAAAAGAGGAGAAAGGATTTGTGGAGGAGGGTGATAGAAGATGTTTTCAGGCTGATCAGAGCAATCAGAGCCTGCTGGTTCACTCAGGGTCCTGACGCTCAGTGTTTCATCCCTGACCTCTGAAAACCAATGTCAACACTATTCTCAATTTATTAGACCATGAATCTTCCCTGCAGCATTAAAAGACAGGCTATAAGGCAAGTAACATTAAGCTATATCTTAACATAGCCATTAGGGTTTGAGACAGCTGCTGCACTGAATACCTGAGACATCTGCAGGAGCTGGCAGATGTGAAAGAGGGCTTGCAGAAAACCTGCAGCAGGAGGACAAGCATGGTGCATTAAGACATTTAAAATTACACTAGAGACTTAAGTTTAGGCAGCTGAATCAAGCAGTTTATCAGGATCATCAGGATTATTTTACCTTTGTTTAATTAGACGATAACTTTTGCTTGCACGGGAAGTGTCTGCAGATTGGCATGCATAAGGCTCCCTGTGAAGTGGAAAGGCATGTCTTTTGAAAATGTGCTGTGTTAAGCAAGCTGTTAGAGATAATTGTAAATGGTAATGTCTCTGACACTTATATGACCCATTAGCTTGTCTGGCAGAATAAAACCCTAATGTCAAATTGTGCTAGTGTTATTACGAAAGCATTTTTTTTTATGGTCCCTGGACTCAATGCCCTATAGGGAAAAAGAAGAAATTCGTATGCTGCAACTGGGGATGAGCATAGGGGTTGTGAGTTTTGAGATAAAGAACTATTTATCAGTGATATTATTCCCTTTAATTATTACTACAGCCCTGCTGATTTTGATACCTAGAACCCAGTGATGAAATCTATTACCTTATCTAATAACTGAGACTGACAGGTGATCAGAAGCAAAAAGCAGTAATGAAGAGCTGTAAAGGAAATTCATCTGGCTGAGCATGAAACTAGTTTCCAATGAGTGTTAGAATGATGACTGTAAAGTTGTTTTGTTTGAGGAGAGTCTGAGATGCCAATTTGCAGAGGGAAAAACACGTCCTATTCCTCAACGCTGTAGCAGATCTGGATCAAATAACTCTGTAAACATCCTCCTCCACCTTCTTTTTTCACACATTTATGCATGAGCAGGGAAGTCTGAACATTTTCATGGAGGAAATTTAAACACAGTCCCCATTTCCTTTAACCCACACATCAATGTTTGGCAGGTGTATGTCTCATTAAGTCTCTCTGAAACCAGCATCAGTGCATCAGGGAACGACTATTCCTTCTCATTATGTACTTAGAGCAAGCCTGTAGTCTATGGCTTTACTGGTAGGGATTTGTGTGTTTGTCAGATCTTGTAAACACTAATGTAAATAGCTATAAACTCTTTGCTCTACATTTGAACCACTGTACAGACAGAAATTAAGATGATATTTGAATCAGTAAGGGACAACATATTTTAACTTAGTGGATCAGCTTGTGAGGCTGACTATAGGCATAAGAAAAAGAAATTGAAATCTGTTTAAAAGATTGGGTAAAAATTTGTTGCTTCTTCCTCCCTTTCCTGTCACTGGACAGTTCTGTCACTGCTTTCCCTCTCACACATAAAATCAATATCACAGTCCATAAAACAAGATGGATTTTTAGGGAAATGAGAGCATATAAAACAGACAAAGACTGAATTAATGACTCAGAAATCAAAATGTTTTACAATGGCAGAAATTTGGAATACTTAAACATGTCAAATAAATAAAACAAGCCAGAAAAAGGTCTACACAGCCATCAACTAGCCTCTGACATTTGCTAATATTGGAGGTTGTCAAGACCAATAGTGTGGATAGAGTTGTGGTTGGTTTGTTGTTTTTTCTTTTTTTTTTTTTTAAATGGCACGTATTGCTATGAATCTAAAGATGCAGTTAGAGAACTGTTTGTTTTAGCAGCTCAGATCATTTCTGTTTGCCTTTCCCCTCTCTTTGATCTACTTACTGTCATCTCAGTCTCCTTTCAGTACCTGCACGTGGATGTGTACATCCCAATGTAGGAAGTGTGAACCTAGCTGGAAGACTCATTCAAGTTAAAAATCAGCTTATTTTTCTGCAAAGTTATTTGACTAGGTGTGGTTTAGATTCTGATCACAATGTAGAGGGGGTAGAGCAGAGAGAAAAATAAGTTTTAAAGAGTAGATCTAGTGATTTTGCATCATGATTGGCAAAAATAATGTTTCTTGCATGACTCCTTAATAGAAAAGTAGTCAGAAACTTCACTCCAATTGCTTAATTAATTCTTCTTCATTTATTTAAGGACACTGGCTTTCACATAGACAACATTGATTGTAAGTTCAGTGCATCTCTCACTTTCTTTTCTGGAGTTAATGAACACAGAACCATAACTTCTATTTCAATGTTTTTAAACTGATATCCGAGTACTGGTGAGTTAAGTACTATTTAACTACCTACAGTCTCACATTTTCTGATCAGGCAGTGGAGGTGGCTTAAGAAGTTACTACCCCTTATCTGTTTTTTATTGCTTCCCTGCTATGCATTATTACAGGAATAGCAGAGCCAGCACGTTATGACATGGACTTATATCTTAGCTCCTTCATTTTGTGGAATGTTTTCTACATTCTAAGTAAAAGCGTCTTGAGCATCTCTGAAAACCTGGTTACTAAATTCTATTCTTCCATTTGACCACCTAATTTCTGCCTTCACAGCTGGAGAAAAAAGATCACTGTGTCTATTGGACATCCAAAACTTTAAAATTATATAATGTTATTTTGTGTTCTTTCTGGTGAAGTTCAAAATAGCTGATCTTGCTAAAAAAAATATTTCTGCCTCCCTCCTGCTCTTACATGAATGTTCCTGCAGTGTTATGTTCTCTTTAAATACAAAAAGTGACACTTGTTTGGGGAAGAACCCCGCTGGTCCCGGCACTCTTGGAGGTGTATGTGCTGCTTATTAGACTTCCAGGGCAGGCAACACAAGAGACACTGTCTCCCAAATCATCTGCTCAGGAAAGAGAAAGACAGAGACAAGTAAATGAGGTCGGGAAGCGACCCTTGCACAAGCTGTCACAGGAAGCTTGTGCTGCAGTCCAAGCATCTTTAGCCTCATCTCCACCGAGGATACCAGCCAATGATGCTTCAAACTGCTTGCAGCCCACAAGTCTGTCACCTTTTTCATTAAGACGAGGACAAGGATGGGATAATGCAGGTGCCAGCACCGGGGAAGAAACTGCTGAGAAGGGATCTGGCTGCCACTTCTTTAGCTCATCTAGATCCCTTAATCCTCTCTGGCATTCTTACTCACCAGAGGTGTGATGGTGGCCAGCAGGATATAATTCTTGATGATTTTCTCTGAATAACCTTTCCACGGGTCAGCCTGAGCAGAGATAAGACTGTCTCTCTAGAGAGAGACAACTGCTGATATATTTGGGTACTTAGCAAACGTGCTGTCTGAAGCACCTGTCAGCGATAGCAGTGGAACAACACCGGTGCAGAGCTGCTCAAATTATCCCAGGTTCAGAATGATTTCTCAGTGCTATCCACTTTGCTGGTTTTTTCTCAAGAGGCTTTTCAAATGTCATATCATCTCTACTCTTTCGCACAAAAGTCTTTATGTTAAAACTAGCTACAAAAATCCAGAAGCTCTACAGGGGAATGCAGGCTGTGCATATTTCACAGGGGGGCAATCCAAAATGAGCAGCAGTCAGTAACACTCTTGTTGTTTTGGCAGTGAGAGACTATTATTTTCTTTAAGAATGGAGGCAAACTAAATGATAAAAATGTCTTCCAGAGGAAAAAAAAAAAAAGGTTTGCATCTTTGCTGGCTATTTAAATGAAATAAAATTCTGCTTTCACTCCTTACCCATACAGAGGTTTGTGCCACATCAGACGTTTCAGGCTGACAGATCAGCACATCCTACTGAACTAAATCTTAAGGCTGGATGCAGTAAAAGAATGAAAATCACAGAAGATAGGACCTGCATAACCTACGTGGCTCTTGGCCTCCGGACCTGCCTGCAGACCATTGTGACAGTGTCCTGGTTTCAGCCAGGATAGAGCTGGTTTTCTTCACAGAAGCCAGTGTGAGGCTGTGTTTGGATTTGGGATGAGAAAATGTTGATCAAGTGCTGATGTTTTGGGTTGTTGCTGAGCCGTCAAGGACAGTCCAGCTTCTCGTGCTGGGCTGCCAGCGAGTAGGCTGGGGGTGCACGGGGAGCTGGGAGGGGACACAGCCGGGACAGCTGACCCAGGCTGGCCAAAGGGACATTCCATACCATACGACGTCATGCCCAGTACATAAACTGGAGTTGGCCGGGGGGCGGGAATCGCTGCTCGGGGACGGGCTGTCGATCACGGGGTGGTGAGCAATCGCTGTATTGGGCATCACTTGTTCTGGTACATTCCTTTGTTGGTATTATCATTGTTGTTCCCTTCTCTCTTGCTGCCCTATTAAACTGTGTTTATCTCAACCCACGAGGTTTTTTTTTTTTTCCCCCAATTCTCTTCCCCGTCCCACTGCGGGAGGGGGAGTGAGCGAGCAGCTGCGTGGTGCTTAGTTGCCGGCTGGGGCTAAACCACGACAGACAGTCAGCTTGGGTCTTTGTGCGGGGAGATTTGGGGGTCTCAAAATGACAACCCAAAGAGTCAGGGCCTGACGATACAGCAGCTTGGGGCAAGACAATGGGAAACACTGATGTCAGAGATGATTTTGAATCGATATTCCACTCCCACAGGCATATAACTCATACAGTCCAAAACTGGTATCTCAAACTGAAGCAAAGCTAGCACAGGATTGTCCTCCTGAGGGCCAATGTCTCCTTCTGCTTTTCCAGAACAAAAGAAGACTTCATCCTCCTGCAGAAAAGCTTCATGGTTTGAACAGTCAATTGGGATGTGTGGGAGGAAGAAATTCAATGTCATTTTTAGGCTGAAAGGGTCTCAAACCCTACACTCACATGTCCCCAGCAAATGCCCTAACCATTGAACAACTTGTACCTGTCACTGATGTTGAACTGAGGGCACTTGGGATTACCACATTATTTGAACCAACAAGAAATAACATGGGGCATAAGATGGTGAACCCTTGTATTAGGGCCCTCTGGGACCAAGTTACTAATTAATAAGCAAAGTTTAAATAAAAAAAAAACACGTGCAAGTTCCAGCCTGTTCACATCAGCATTTACTGCCCTGTGAGGTTGCCCTGTAACTCACACAGTTCCTGCCTTTTGATGATCATCCTGAACTACTCATCCCAATGAAAAGCCTCCTCAGGAAGACAGGACCAATCTTTGCAGGCAGAACGAAAACAATTCAGTGGCCTGATCTCTGTGCCATTTGGGAAAAACAGGTCAGCTTCTGTAAGCCACTGATCCTGTGGAAATCTAGAAGACCCACTCCTGTAGCGTTCTCTGCTGAACGTCTTTTAAAACCACAGGAGAATGAGATATTTATTTTTGCCTGTGGACTGTAGCATAGTTTTGTATACCAAAGCAGTAGGTAATTCAGTGTGAGTGTTCTCTGGAAAAAGAAGAAAACAAAGAATTACACTCAGAGTCCCTGGTTTGCATCAGTGATGTTTCAGTGCAAAACTGTGGCCCAAGTTCCAATCACTGTTAATGAGGACAGCACTTCATCCATGGGGAATTATGCCATTGATTTAACATGAGAGTTTTTCTAAACTTTATGCTGAGCTGTATTTTTTTTACTCCATAAATACATTTCTATCTTCTTCTTCAAAGCTAGAATATAATCCAAAGGGAAAACAAAACCTTTTGCCATGATAATTTCTTTTAAGAAAAGTTGTCTTCCTGGGTTTATTCAAATGATCACAGAATAAGAGATTGTCTGGTAGAATATAAAACCACATAAATTGTTTTGCCTGGGTAGGGACTCTTCTATTTACTACAGGATGAAAAATTAAGAACCAAGGCCTCAGCATGAACTTGGGAAAAGTAACTTTTCTTCTTTTCAATATAAACATCCTCAATTGTTCTTTTGTCTTTTTTGATGAACTTATGTCCCAACAATATCATGGGAAGATTTGGTAGGATATGCTTGGATACAACTGGGATATAAAATACATCCATGAAAAGATAGGTCTATCTGTATTAGTAAGCATGATTCCACCTGGCTGAATCTTCCATATGACGTGTAAATCTATTGTAAATAGATATAACATCGACATTCCTAGAGTGGTTCTCTTTCTTCTAAGGTAGGCAAATGCACCTTCTTTTTTGCATTTGTTTACATTCATGAAGATACCTCAGTGAAGTATTTTAATACTGAATATTGAAATTCTGCAATTCCTCACAAGCTAACAAGGCGGACAGCAAGGATATATATGAATCAGCCAGTGGTAAAATAATCCCTCTCCTTAAAAAATATATTTTCCCCTAATGTGGTTCTATCAGCTTCTACCATGAATAAATTATCATATGCCAAAGTACAATCTTCATCTTTTTCCTGTTCTTTTTATTCCTAATTGGTCATTAGTACAGAAACAATTTCTGAATGGAACAGTTTTTGGCATTTTAATTTTAAGAGCAGAAGAGATGTTAAAAATGACCTGATGCTGCTCATTTCCTACTCAAGGGGTTTGAAACTCTCACAGTGCCCAAATACCTGGACTTTAGAGGTGGTAAAGTGATGTGTGACATCTTCTAAGGTAAACAGAAGTCGAAGGCACTCAACATTTCACATGGTTGGGGTCTTACACTCCAAAGAAATAAACAAAAAAGCAAAAGAAAAGATCTCGTATGTGTACCTTATCTTTTGTTCATACCTAGGTCATGAGCAACAAAAGATTCCCGGACACTTTTCAAAAGGGAGGTGCATTATAGTTATCTTTCAGAGGAACATAAGAATGCAGTGGTTGAATAAAATAAATA
Organism: Phaethon lepturus; assembly: GCF_000687285.1. NCBI lineage: Eukaryota > Metazoa > Chordata > Aves > Phaethontiformes > Phaethontidae > Phaethon > Phaethon lepturus. Next base: position 908 of record NW_010529267.1, on the reverse strand, counting down.
GTGGTGATGCCAACACTTTGTCTCAAAGACTATCGATATCAAATATTGTAACAAATGTTTCCATATGTTCCGTATACTTCCCGGCTCTGCAAAAATCAGCTCTACAGTGGTATGAGTGCATTTCAGCTCTTTTTCCTTTAGAGAATCACCACAGTAATGTGGAATATGAAACGATTATGGGCAGCAGAGAAAACTGGGACCTAATTTTTCTTTGCTGATTGACCTCAACAACACCATTGGAGCATACCCACAGAAAACTTAAAATGACAGTTTAATAGCTAGGCTGATATTGATCCACAAAGAGGGAGGTTGGAGAGTCTGAGAGAAGCAAAATGTCATCTGTTTCATTAAAATAGTGCAATATTGACCTCCCCCCACCAAAAAAAGGGCAAGAGAAGTCACTATCAGTTTACAGTTCTTTTTACATAAGAACTGATATTTCTACATTCTATCATGCAGTCCCTTCAGACAGATTTTTTCTGAGTATTTTCTTCATGCAGTAATTAAAAAAAACCACAGCTCTTCAGAGAAGTGTGAATATGCATTGGTGAGGCATTTTATCTCTCCTTTTTATCACAGCAGACATGATTCAGGGTGTTTTGTGCCAGGAGATAAGTCCCCTGGGTTTTGTTTTGGCAGTTGTTGTCAGAAACCTGTGATTTCTTTACACACATTCAGTACTTTAATCTGTATTGTTTTTATTTTTTTTCCTGGTTTTGTTTTCTCTGCATACTGAACAAAAATTCTTTCCTTCAGATATTAGAGAATTGCAGGGTGTATCTGTGGAGTAATCGCTGAGCAGCACTTTGGAAATTTACCCTCTAAGAACAGCCTTGAAACCGGGTGGAACGTAGCACTGAAGTACGAGTCTGTACCGTGGAGATTCCCTGGACGGCCCTGGATGTTGG
>NW_010529266.1:8273-18206 GCF_000687285.1 Phaethon lepturus | reverse complement strand
CGGGACGCTGAGGCACTGTGTGCTGCGACAGTAAATAAATAAGTTCTTTCTTCCACAGCTCGTGAGAACGTGCCGAGTGGCCGTTTGAGGGGGGCGGCGAGCAGTCCTTGCTGTTTTGGGGTTTAAACCCGCTCCCTCCTATGACGTGGTTAGCCTCCGCCGAGCCTGCTAACGCTTCGTACGCCGGCCGAGCGCAGGTGCCGCGTCCCACCTTCATGGGGCGGACACGCGCTTTGGAGCGGAAACTTCTGTTTTAAAAAGTCTTTCCGCGCTGTTGTTTAAAGCGAAACTCGGCTTTTTTAACTTGCCCAAAACCAACCCGGGCCACCCAGGTAGCTGGAGACAACACCTACTGTTGGGTCCAGGCCATGTATTTAGGTTATTAAATGGTCTGCGTGCCCTGTTGTGCAGGTAATTGTACCAGTTAGACAGGCTTCTCTCACCCAAATGAGTAAAACATAATCATTCTTAAGAAAATTACAAACCATGTCAAACGCCAAAGATTTGTCAGTCTGTAATAAGCTTACATGGGCTAGACTTATTAAATCTCATTTAAAGAGGATTGTATGGAATGAAAAATAAATAGAGAAACATGCAAATGTGGATACAGGCACGTGAGAGAAAACACCTTGAAGAGCCTTCTATTTGCTGAACCCAGTGATGGAGGTTGCCAGGTCATCCAGCCAGATGCTAGCTTTCCACACCAAGCTAAAAAAGGGCTTTTTATTCAGAAAGGTCACCTCACAAAAATGGCACGTCATTCCTGAACACACCTATGCTTTGTCTTCAGTTAGGGGCTGAGCTGTGGAGCCTGGCCGCAGCCGGGGAATCCCCTGGGGTCTGGTTCGCTGCCCACGTTTCTCCACAGCACTGAACCTGTGCTGTCGCTGGTTACTCTTAACACACCTGAGAGTAAGTGGACTAAATTCTGGTTCCCGCAGAGGTAACTTACCCCACAACCCCATGGGTAGCATTTTAAAATCATTCTTGTGTGTTGGTGTGCATTAGAAAGTTTTTATAAGTAGTTTCAGATGAGCATGGAGAAGCCATAAATGTCTCCTCAGCACCTGTGTGATAACCATGGTACCGACACTGCTGCAGGTTCTGCACCTGCTCTGGGTAAAACTATTTTGGCAGAGTTGCAATGAGGCTTTTTTGAAACATTTACTGGGTCTGTTTATTTAGTAGACTATTTACCCTGCAGCCTTTAAAGACTTTGGGTCCAGTTGCAGAGAGTTTTGGGGCTATTGGTACAAACTGAGATGGATCTGCAAAGTCAGAATGCAGTGACCTGGCAGAGGATTGACACAGAAGCATGGTGCGGGTGGTGAGGAGCATAATATGACCCTACAAGAAATAAGACTTCTAGGAAGTTCAGGTATTTAAATTCTGAATACTGTAAAAGCCAGTTTCTTACAAGGCAGGCCATTCCTTATGCCATCTGTCTACACCAGAAACCATGAATTTTTCCTTACATAAAACTATGCCCTGAGCGTCCTTTCTGTTTTCTCTGCAGCCTTGATGTTTCTGTCTAACCCCATGGACTTGTATGAAAGTTGGAAAAAGTAAAGAAAATGTGATAAAAGTTCGATTCCTTTTGGATACTGTATTGTGGAATAGCAGGAAGGAGATTTGCCATTGTTTGGTGCACTTAAGAACAGACTCTCAGACTGACCAGTACTGACAGTCTTAACAACAGTGTAGTCTAGAGAGCTTGGAAGATGTTTTCTACTCCTTTAAAAGTTGCTTAATGTACATAAAATACTTAAAATACAGATTGAATTACAGATACAAATAAAGAAATCAGAGTTATCCCAGAGGTGCCAAGGCAATTGCAAAGAGAAGCTATCTTCTCGGTCTGGAAGTCTTTATTTCTTTTTCATCAGTTGTAATTAATAAAATTATGCCTTACACACTGTGACACAAAAACCTTGACAAGAAGTGTGGACAGCTCTCTACATCTTATTCTATTTGAGGGTAAGAAAAATACATTACAGAATCATCAGGCTTGCACTTTGTCTTCATATTTGTTTGATCAGTTTGAAAGCAGGGGCTACACCTATCAGGAGGTTTTTGGCACAGTCAAAACAGTAAAAAAGTTGTGAAGGAGCTGTCCTGTCCCTTCATGCAGTCATGCTGTTCTGTGTCTTTCTGTTCAGCTTCCTTGTGTTTCTGAGGTACCAGATTTATTACGGTTACCCTCTGCAGACATACCTGGAATATCCCATCATCATTGCACAAGGTAATTTTTTTAAGCCATGTTTTGGAAATAAAACAAAGCTTATTCAGCACTCCAGGACTTGTAGATACAATAGTCCACTGCGATGATCTAGCTTGGGTTGGGGGGACGAGGGAACGAACATCTCAAATATAATTGAATTCCTACACATTTAATGAAAATAGATGGTCAGGTAGAGGAGAAAGATCTAATTAATACACAGAGTGGAGCTGCAGTGTAAGCTCATACTTCTTCCAGTGACGCCATGTGGGAGAGAAACCTTATAAATGCACCAGATTCTGAGAAAATGTTAATTTTGGAGCTTGCAGTGTTTTGGACATCGACCAAATTTGAGAGACAAACCTGTAAGAAACCCGTTTCCGTAGACCTGCTGCCCAGTGGAACTACTTCCTTCTGTCTGGAATTGCATTTGGGCCCTTTCTCTCCCTTCCCTGACAAGTGATCTTTTATTTATTTCAGATGTCATTCTCCTTTTGTTTATTCTGCGTTTCAGTGGAAACATGAAACGAGCTTTGTTCTATGCAGTCACGTATCCTTTGAAATCTGGGAATTTTGGTTTATGTAGCTTGTTTGGTAGTTCTTTGCATAGCAGCTATGTCATAATTTGTTTTGTGCTACTATTGTAAATAATTTTCAGCCACTCTTCAACATGCATTCCACATTCACATGCTGATTTCTTGGATCACAGTAAAATCTCTATGAGAAGTAAGCTTTTTATCTAACTGTGCTTTAGAAAGCCCACAACTGATAAGGAGAAAGACCAATTCTTAATTTACATGTTTGCTAGAGATGCAGGGTAGAAATGATGAATCTTTTTTCTTTGATTCCTACCCTTGCAAATTGTACTTGCTATGATGAACACAGCAGTGTTTAGTGGGTTTTTTTAAATAGGATTTGGACTTAAATCTCAAGTCTTGTGCTTTGGAGAAGGTCATAAGAAACTCCAGGCATGGTTCAGTCACAGACATTGTGAAAAACAGGCACACGTACTGTTTCAACCAGTGCTTAATAAGTTTTATCTAGATTGTACAGTCTGTTATAAAGTTTCAATAAAATTATTTCCAGATGTTAAAAAAAAATAATTCCCCAAGCTGTTTCAAGAGCTGCACTATCCTAGAATTTTCAGTGCTATGAAACTTAACATAATGTAAGATTCGGGGGGGGCTGGTATGTGTTAACGCTGCGGAAGTGGATAATAGACCTGGCCATGGTAAGTGCTGCATGGTTATTTTATATTAGGTCCACAAAGGAAATATTTTTTTTCTGGAAGTCTTTATCAGTGAAATATCTCCTTATATTTGTCCTTGGAAGAATTAATAATTTGGGTTAGCTTTCAGAACAACTCCAGTTCTCAAGTACAGCTGTTTCACTTCTGTGAGTAGCTGGAAAACGTAGCTCTGGCAATAGAGACCAAACAAAAAAGTATGTTCTGAGGTAAAGTTGTTAATTGTGGTGCCTTAATTAAAACTAGCAAAGGTTTAAGATGTTGAAAAAAGATTGCCTCTTTAGTCCTAATGTCATAATCCTCATTAATAAACCTTTAACATAACAGGAAAAGAATAGAGCATCAGTCAAAGCATTTGAAATAGGGAATGTTAAATATTTCACAAGAACATTTCTTCCTTTAGTCCTAGAATTTTGCATGAAAAATATCACCTGATAATGTCTTACATAGGTTAAAGATGTTTTTTGCCCTTTTCATCAGAAGAGAGAAAGTTAAAATTTAATTGAGGTGAACCAGAGTTGCTAACGGAAAAGATTATAAAAATGGGGATAAGACCTTCTAAGCCTAACACTGATCCTTACTTGCAAAGGGAAAGCCGGGCATGCGACAGAGACCCATGTGGAGGTCCCCTCTACCCACTGCCTTTCCAAATCCCCCTTAAAAGGATGACAGGGTGAATAGTCTGTTCCCTTCATTATTTTTTCCCACCAGTTGGACTCATTTTCCATACATTCTTGTCAGTTTTCTCATTCTTCTATGGTTTTATTTGCCAGACATAATGGTAACAGATGGTCTGAATCAACCTTGCTGTTTAGACTAGATCAGTCTCATTTTAGCTAACTTTCATAAACAGTTTTATGTAGCAGGTTGAGAGGCTTTTTAATTCCTTTGCCTTGTATTGTATTTGCCTCAGTAGCAATTGTGCTGTTTTGCTTTTTGAGCTTCTTTCTGGGCAGTACCTCAGAAATCAGTTCCTTGCTTCTGGCAACTTTAATTTTTTCCTTCACGATTCCTTAGTAAGACGCTGAAATGCTTGAGTTGCAAAGTACTGAACAAGTGTATTTTTTTCTAAGTGAAAAAGCTAAGTCCTGTTTTTTAGTAAGGTACATGGTAGCAGCTATAAGCTAAACACTGAGATAACACTATGGCAGAGGCAGAGGTTCTTTCTCTCTTTTTACCTGCTTTGCAGAATTTGTGCACGCTCATCAGTGCGGCCAGTAAGCTGGCTCAGCTGCGGTGTCTCTGGCAGGCAAAAGATTCTGGACAAGTGAGTGCCTTGACTTGGAGTATGTCTGCATATACCTGCGCAAGTAAGCTATGGGCAACTTGGTGCCAAGCACCGAGTTTTCGTTTTTTAAAGCTGTATCTCCTCCTAATGCCTCTTCCAATAGGTCTTTACTCAATCATAGTAGGTAAAAATCTTGCCTAATGTAGTTTCTGTTAGCGCTGACTTCTGAGACTTAGATACCACACGGTCTCTTGGGGTCAAGTTTTATCATTGATAAAATGATAAAACTCAGTCACAATGACACTGACAGAAAACATGCAAATATAGTCAAAGGAACCCGATACAGTTGTAATAACCGAAAGAGAGTCATAAAGAGTGTCATTACAAAGAAAAGAATTCAACGTTCTAGGATTTAATAAAATTACTAGTAATCCAGCATGAAAAGGTGCTAAATTTTGTAGTTAGACAGTCAGATAATGCTAATTCTGAAAAATCATCTACAAGTAAATACACACTTAATGCTAAATACCTTTAACTCAAATACATTTCTCAACAGAGAGAATTTAAGAATGTCCCGAGAACAGTGATTTGTGCAGTTCATGTGCTGATTACCTAGTGTTCTGCATGAACAGTTCTACAGGTGTTTGTCAGAAGCGTCTTTGTCATGTTCACAAAACTTGTTTAAAGTATTCTTACTATAAAACATAGTGATGCTGGATCTATTTCCCCATGAAACAAATGTTTTTAAGTCAACAATTAGAAGTTGTGATATGTTCGCTGAACAATGACACTAAACTTTGTAAATGGTTTTAGTTTGCTGCAAATGTGAAAGAATTAGTGGTTAGATTTGTTGCGGGAAGGAAGGCTGAATTCCACGTATTTGCAGAAGCCTAAAAGCATGCATGTGAACATTTACAATGGTTAAGTCATGCCGACTTGATTGTGGGTGTAGCTCCGTATCAACTACTGAAGGAGGAGGCTGACAGAAAAGCAGTAAACTGACCATATCCAATCTAGTGAGATAGATAAATAGAGATATAAAAATTCTAATTATATCAGTGATTTTCTTATTTTAAAAAAAGACCCTTGATACAATGTCACTCAGCTTTGAGAGCTTGATCTCTGAAGTTAAAATAGTGAAGAGTGGATGCACTAAAAGTGCGAATGTCTATAACAATGTATATTTTCATGCAAGATTATCCTTTATTGAAAAACAGCTACTTCATAATTTTTGAAGGTATAAATGTATTGTATCTAGTCGACTAATCAGAATTCATTCAATTTACAGCAAGAATAGTTACAACTGTAATGACTACAAATGATGCTGCAGGTGAGTAAAGTATGGGAATTGCCCGCCTCTCCAAGCTAACAGCTGCCATGGTCATTTTTAGCTGTTTTGTAAAAGCAGTTATCTGGTCTCAGAAGAACAAGCCATGAACCTGGTGGTTAAGCGTGGTGAGGAAAGAAGTTACTGATAAAAAAGTAGCACAGGATTACAAATCACTTAAATACCTAGAGGAAATAAAAAAACCTGCTCATACTTATCATATGGTGACAAGCGGTCCAAAAGCCATTGTTTTTTTCAGAAGGCAAAAGCACTACAAAATTAACTTAAGTATGAAAATAGCAGAATAAAGCATTAAAAATCTTTAAAATTTAAATAAATAAATAAATTTAGTAAAATACAAGCCAATCAATCTGTAATAATTGAGTCATAGCCTTTCAAATAGTAAGTGTATCCTTTTCTTATTGTGGGGTTTATGCATTAAAAAAATTTTCTAGAAAACTATTTAAAGTTCAGCTTACTATATGAATAGCTTTAGGCATAACTTACAGAAAGTTTATGGCAGGCTGAAAATGAAATGGTAGGCTGGTTAGACACTCACAAAAAAATTGGCTTGAAATATATAATTATAGCTCACTTCATTATATTAAGAGCTTCTTACCATCCTGACAAAACTGAAAGAGCTAAGGAGTGCCACAGACTTTTCAATAAATCATAGAATCATTAGAATCATTAAGGTTGGAAAAGACCTTTAAAATCATCAAGTCCAACTGTCAACCCAACAACCCCATGCCCACTAAACCATGTCCACATGTTTTTTGAACACTTCCAGTGATGGTGACTCCACCACCTCCCTGGGCAGCCTGTTCCAATGCCTGACCACTCAGTAAAGAAATTTTTCCTACTATCCAGTCTAAACCTCCCCTGGCGCAACTTGAGGCCATTTCCTCTCGTCCTATCGCTAGTTACTTGGGAGAAGAGGCCAACACCCTCGTCGCCACAACCCCCTTTCAGGTAGCTGTAGAGAGCGATAAGGTCTCCCCTCAGCCTCCTCTTCTCCAGACTAAACAACCCCAGTTCCCTCAGCTGCTCCTCATAAGACTTGTGCTCCAGACCCCTCACCAGCTTCATTGCCCTTTTCTGGACACGCTCCAGCACCTCAGCATCCTTCTTGTAGTGAAGGACCCAGAACTGAACACAGTATTCGAGGTGCGGCCTCACCAGCGCCGAGTACAGGGGCACAATCACTTCCCTATGTGATATTTCAAATCATAAATGATTTGAAATCAAGACATGGTGGATATAAGAACAGTAATAAAATCACATTGTGCTTTATTTGGTGGATCCTTGTTCTAGTTCAGAACTGGTATTGCATCAGAAGCATCACGTGAATGGATGACATTGTTTTAAGCAGCCCTCTGCAGTACAGTGAGGCTCTAGTTTTACAAGCAGTTCCAGAGGCTCTTTCGCTGGAAAAAGAAGTCCCCGTTTCAGTCACTCATTTTCATCCCCATGCTTACTGCTTTCTCTTTGCCAGAGTAAGAGTTTGTGGGGCCATGCAGTTAATGGGATCACCAAAAACCTGGCATAATGCACATGCAGAAATTTAGTCTAGGTGAGTTAGCGAGTCCAGTTCACCCACAGCTACACGCTTACACTGATTAGAAACGAGAGCGGTATATTGAGGGGAGGAAGGAAGAGAGAAGAACACCACGAAAGTAAAAAGCTGGCTCTTGAAGGTCAAGCTGGCTCTGGTTAAAGCTGCTTTTCAAAATATAGCACAATGCACTTTGGAACATGGAAGAGGCATCAGCAAACATTGATACTGTGCTGCTCTCATGGCAAATGTTCCCAGTTAACTTCTAACACTGAACACTTTGGCATGTTCATCTTGGTTTCATACGCCTGTATGAAAACTGTCAAATACCACATAGTTTTGTGTACAATCCTGTGAATAATCCATTTACCAAATGGATATCAGATATACCTATAGTTCAAATTGTGGTCTCACAGGTAGACAAACTATATTTTTTTCGTTTAAAAAAATTCTGAAAGTTAATCAAGATACTGAAAACCTGCTTTTTTTCTCAGTTGTCAGATTTCCTCTTACTAAAATCTGACACATACAAATATTTCCTGTCTCCCTGAAGTGTAAACTTAACGTGTGGCAGTAGAGAATAATCCCTTTATTATAAACAACACACGCAGCTCTGAAGGACACACGAGCTGCAGCTCCGAGTTTAATTTTTGGTGTAAATATAAATTTATATGAGGCTACTCAAACTTCTACTATTGTCCTGGTTTTGTCACAAAGGGATTAAAGGTACTATAGAGTATTATTTTCAGATATCACTCACAATGCTCTTCTCTGCAATATTTACTTTGAGAATTCTGGGTTCCTGAACATGGTCATTTAAAATAACTGACTGAAAAGAATTGCAGAACAGGAACCAGCCTATTTGTGCACCAGTGAAGGTTTACAAAACAACATGTCTTCTGAAAATGACAGCAGTTGATATTTTTGGATTTATGCTTACAAGATTTTTTTTTTCCATTTTAGTTCTCATCCGTTTCATAACCATGCTCATTCTCAATATTTGGGTCACAGCCACAATCCTGCACTACAGGAAAACAAAAAAGACTGATTAGAAGACACTCATCAGCACACAACACAGTTACCATCAAGAACACCTGATGCAATTAAGCTTAAACAACAGAACAAAAGTTGAAGGTCTGCCTTTCTCTTAAGCCTAGCATTTATCCCTAAGCATATCTCTAAGTCATGCTGTACTAATGCTAATTATTTTCTCTTAGAAATAATTCTGATAAGATACTTAAATTAAGCAGCATATTTTTATTGATCATTTAAGACAAGTTTCACTAATAGCACATTTTTTTCTGGATTTTTTTACTACATGAACAAGGTATTTCGTATTTAGATGTTTATATATTCTCGTGTTGCTTCAGTACTTTCTGGTTACATATAAGCAATTTTCTTCAATTATACAAGAGCAATTTTGCACCAACGTATCAACTCATCTTTCTGCATCTGCTGCGAGTTTGAAAAACGACAATAGGTGTTTGTCTTCTTCTTGCAAGCAACTCAATTAGTTCGACATTAATTGTCTCTATTTTAGGATGAAGAAAATCCAAGCCAAGGCTCAATCCAAAATAAGGTTCTAAGTGTGTTTTACTAAGTCACAAATCCAGCTGGGATTGTAGCACTCACATGCAACACTTAAATAGTACAATTTATACAGCTGATACAGGATACCCATGGTCATTTTCTTCAATATACCCAGTTTTTATTAGGATAAGAGCAAAAACTCAACTAGGAATTCTTCTTTTTCAACCTGAGCACTCATTCACCGAACATACTGTTTTGGGAACAGCAGAGACTAGAATGTGTAGAAATTCATGAAACTTTGACCAACAGAGTTAAAAACCGTGTTCAAGCAGGGGTTCCTGAACCGATACCCAGAGTCCCCAAATGCAAGCGACCCGTTTACATGTGCAGCTGGATGCATCAAAGCAGACTCATCTCCAGTGGTTGTCAGGTTTTGATGATACTGCTCTGTGCTTTGTTAGTTTTTAGCCTGTCTGTGCTAAGGGTGATGAAGAATTTGAAGACTTTAATTTTGACTTGGGAGATTCTAACCAATTTGTAGTAGGTGTATTAAAAAAAGGAAAAGGATATTCTTGAGAACTATTAACAGGGGATTTTGCTTTTGGAAGTAATGCCTTTCCAAGCAAAAGTTACAGAAGTAATCATATAGCTGGCCTTCATTTCTCATTCCATTCTCCAAAATGAAAAGATACGCTGTTTCAAGAGTTCTTACAGTATTACTGTTGACTGGCATGTGAAAACCCTTGGTCCTGCCACCCTTGAGAACTATGGGAGGACTGCATGGACTACATTTTAGGCCGGTTTTCCTTGCAACATGCTAAATCATTGG
>NW_010529266.1:0-8242 GCF_000687285.1 Phaethon lepturus | reverse complement strand
GAAGAGCGGGATCTGCAACAGCAGATGTTTCCACCAGCGTGCACTCAGCAATTGGACTCAGACCTGCACTCTCAGAAAGCATAGCTGCTCTGTAAGCTCTGATTGTAGAGCACGAAGGGCTGGGAAGAGGTATGTGGTATGTCTGTGGACATATGATTTCATGTATGATTTCATTTCTCATATTGTTGAGAGCAAGTTCAAAGATGAGGATTTTTTTACTGCTCCAATGAAATGTATAAACGTTTCCATGTCGGTTGAGAGAGTAGCTGTAAACACCCTGTTACTGATTTTACTGAAGCTGTGTAAAATATCTGAAGTGGTCTAAATGGTGACAGGTGATACATTTTACAGGTCATATTAATAAATGCTATTCTTCATGACTGATTAATGTCATTCTTAGAGTTTTCATTACATTTAATTTTTTATTCTGTTTCTGTATATGGAGAGAAAATGCAATACTCATTACAGGTCATTAATGGGCAGCTATCCCCTTAATATTTGAAGCATCAGGCTGTGTATTAACCTGCAAAATGGTAAAGAGGTCCAGGATCTTAAATGAAAAAAACCACATTTACTTCTCATCTCATGTTTTTAATTAAAGCCTCTTCTTGATAAAGATTTGTACAGAGCCCAAGCCCTGCCTGCTGTTGACATCTTTCATACTCCTGGGTGATGCTGTAGCAAAATAAAGACACTCTGGTTTTGGTTTGAGGATCAGCACTTCAAGTTGGGTTTTTTTGGTCATAAAATGCTGAAAATGCATTTAAGAAAAGTTAAGAAAAGTTCTTAACCTACTTGGAATAAATAATCTTAAAAACTTGTGGAAAAAAGAGACTGAGGAAAAGAAACAAAGCTGGGTAATTCACAAGCTTAAGGGAAAGTAATTTTGTGATTTTGTGGTCTTGGAAAGCTGGACCATGAGTTCGCACTCAAGCTGCATAGGATATGGAACAAATCAGAAGGTAGCAGTAAATAGTTTTACACACTTCCCCCCCCCGAATAATTTATTTCATTTTTGTAAGGCAGAAGTATAGTCAAGTCCTGGGCAAGCCCCATGAAAGCGTAGACCCTGTGGTTTTCCAGTACGTAAACCATAATCTTCTCAGTAGCTGGATTAAAGGCTTTGGACAAGATATATGGGGAGGATAAATCTTGTTAAACTCATCACTCAACCATGTCAGGGCAGACACAAGCAAGTTGTGTCCAAAAGACCACAGCCGGGCGGGGAAAGCATCTTGGGACTTCCTGCAGGGCGTGTAAGCCAGTGAGCAACTTCTGTCCGCAGGGCTGGGAGCAATACCTCTCCATTCACGGATCCTCTGGAAGTGCGGAATTACACACTCGGTGTGTAACTGCACCAGGTCACAAAGCCCACGGGGTGAAACAGCCTTTCCTGTCCTGGCTGATAAAGGCTGGGTCCCGTTAGGGCTTTCAAAAAGTGTGAGTTTTCTTGCCTGTGAAAAGACAAGATCTGAATTCTAATGCAGCCCACCGAAATTTCACCGTAACCCCGAATCTCTCAGCTGTGAGTACGATGAACTACGACTGTGCATTTGGTAACGGATAAGTCTGCGCTTAGCCACAAAGCTCAGTTTAACAGCATGAAGGAGAAAACAATTATCATGAGATTTACCATCCAAGGAAAGAACGAGGACATGATTCCAGAGGTAACAGGTTGCAGGTTTGAACGTGAGGAGCAGGCAGCGGAAGGTGCGTGTATAGCTTGCTTTTCCCAAAAGCCCATTTCCCAACCGTGCTCAATGAACAAGGAACGTCGTACACAGGCGCAGAACCGCCATCTCCCCCGTCCTTCGGGCCTCCGTAACCCTCAGCCTGTTGCGCGGAGCAGGAGTGCGGAGGGGCTTCTTTGCGTTCTCTAATCCAGCAGGAGACGTTACTGCTCGGCCTGCGCAGCGCTGCCTGGCCCTGCCTGACCCCCGAGCCTCTTCCGCTGCTGACGTCGTGCACGTAGCGGCTCCCTGACCTGGTTCTGCTCACCTCCTCGATCACAGCAGGAGAGGAAGGTGGGGCGGCGGACGCACACCTCAACCGCTGGAGCTCAGAAGCCCAATTTTAGAGCACTTCGACTCTTTGGAGAAAGTCATTCATGATTAGCTAAAAGGTCACAAACGGCTTACAACTTGTAGAAAGCTTTCATTCACTCCTTTAAATGAGGTAAAATTACTCTTTCTCCACCCAACAATCGTTATCTATTTAAAGACATATGTAACAGGGGGAAAAAAAAAGGAAATAACACCTCAGAGCCCAGAGGAGGAACTGTTATAAATGAAAAGCTACACAGATGGGGTGATCAACTCAAATGTGGCAGTTTCCCAGCCACATATTTTCTGTGATGATAAATAATAATTACTTCCCTGCTAATTCTTTTCAGGCTGTTTTGTTCCATTTTCTTCCAGATTCTTCAATACTTGAGATTCGTATATACACAGGAAGCAGAACATGAAATATTACTTTCATCACTAATAATGGTCTAAAGATGTCTCAGTTTGGAATGTGAAGAAGCTGAAAAAAACCCTTAAAACAGGATGTTACTAAATTCTTGGTTTATCCTGAATTTAATTTGCTAAATTTTGAGCTAGAGTTCTACACTTAACGAGTTCTTGGAGATGATGGCTGTTGATGTCAAATAGGTGCCGGGAGCCATGATAAACATTACCGTAAGAACCTGTCAGCTCCTCATTTGTGCTGGATCCGATTGCAAGACCTTGGCAGTCTCACAGACCCGAGTCCTGACGGACCTCAGGTCTTTCCTGCCTGGTGGCAAGATGGACATAGAGACATCTTCAAGTTAAAGATGTCAGCTATTCCATTTCACCTTGGAAGTGGTTTGGGGCAAGCACCGTCTCTGTCTTGGAAAAAATACAATCTTTGGACTGGGGGCAAAATAAGAGGTTTTTTACACTACATGATACTCGAAATTTAATTGGGGATATGTTAAGGACAATTTAAATATTTGTGACAATTTTGTTCATGCACTGTTGAGTTTTGTTATTTCAGCTCATTATAACTGTCTTAAATTCTTAAATTCTAAAAAAGCCTAAACAAGTAGTCCTGTATATTATGTGGTATTAAGGAAGGGAGCCTTAAGAGGGCAGACATCTTGTTTTATCTGTCAAGATTCTGGAAACTAATTTAGAGGACAGAATGTGCACTAGCCTAAAATGCAACAAAAAAAGGCAGCTAATAATGATTACGATTCAAATTGAATAGTAACATAGCTCCATGATGAAAATAAATTCTACTTACCACCTTATTGTATCACAGAATCACAGAAACACTAGGTTGGAAAGGACCTTCAAGATCATCAAGTCCAACCATTAATCCAGCGCCACCATGTCCCCTAGACCATGTCCTGAAGCGCCACATCCACACGTTTCTTGAACACTTCCAGAGATGGCGACTCCACCACCTCCCTGGGCAGCCTGTTCCAACGCCTGACCAGGCATTGTAATTACAAGTCATCTGTGCATAGGGCTATTCTGGGATGTAGACTATTTCTGCTTTTGGATTTGGAGGCTTTAGTCAGCAGTACCAAGATGCTGACATGTCTCATACTATATGAAAAGGGTAAGTGGAAGAAGACACCTCCTACACCTCAGTGTCCCCTCTGTCATGTAAATCAGGTAGTCAGGACTCTAATGAAGCACAAATTAAGTTTGTGTAAAGCATATTTTAAGTTACCCAGTTGCTGTAAAGAAATTCTTTCACCTCTGAGCAACTGACTACATCCAGGTTCCTCTGAGCTGACTTCCAAGACAGTGACTTATCTCAAGAGATTTTAAATTGTTTTCCCTGAAGTGCACCGTCAGCATAACTCACAGTCCTCATGGTCTCTCTGAGCTCAAGGGTATTTTCCTCTCTCAGGGCTGATGTTTTAAGCTTGCACATATGCCCACCTTCCCAGTAATAAAACTCCCATTGCTGTAGCTCTGAACAGAGAGCTCCTTTACTGTATTTATCAAGACCTTCCACTGCTCAAGAGCAGACAAGCAGCTACACAGATCCTACTGAACCTGTTGGCCCCCACTACACCAAGGTTGTGATATGCTGGACAACTTCATGCAGGCGCATGAGGCCATGGGATCCGGCAAGTAGACGCAAGTCCTGAAGCTGCAGCCAGACCTGCACCTAGCTACAAGATCAGCTTACAGAGCCTGCTTGAAAAATGGAAGACAGCTGAGGTAAGAGATGATGCTTGGGACAGCGAATGTGAGAAAGGGTTCAGACGGTGGGGTTCCTGGTTCCTTCAGTTTTAAAACAGTTAAGGTGTTAAGTACTTCACATAACTCCGAAGAAAGCTTCCACCAATTCACTCGTTGATAAAAAGGAGCACATATCCGAGAGGATGCCTTGCTAACAGGGCAATTTAGTGCTTAAAATCTAAGCAGTTGGCAAGCCAAAGGAATAGCAGAAGGATTGGCAGTGATCCCACAAGCCTGACAGCACTTCTTGTTGGGTGGCCGTGCATACCGAGTGGTGCAACAGCATCCTGGGCAAAAAAAATCCCGCAGAGCTAAGCAAGGGTGATGACAAATGAGACGAACTCGACGACCCAAGAGTGGGACATGACGATATAAGACTATACATGCAAGTAGGCTCACATCTCTAAACAAACGTTGAAGGCCTAGACCTCAAAATGGAGTGATACAACTGAAGCATCACACGCAGTTGCCTCGGCTGGGAAAGCATTTCTACAAATCCTCCAAGCAACCTAAAAAGGGGTGCAGGGACAAGCCATTGCTGTGCTGTCTGCCCCTTCTTCTCAGTGTGAAGGTGTGTCTTTCCAGATTTCTTCAAGGTATGTGGGACTATATAGTTAACAATTACAAAATAACTTGGTAATTTGCTACCTGTGACTTTCATTTCGAAAGATCACTTTAATTCTGGAGCTCCTGTAAGAGTACTGGAGGAAAAGCAGGAGTGGTCAAATCCAGCGGCACACTTGCAAAAGCAAGTATCGGGCAGTAACCTGACTTTCTTATCCTTCTAAAACAATGCCTCCTGCCTACAAAGGGACAATGATTCAGTACCCCAACCTTCATAACAAGGCTTGGTAACTAGTATCCCCGTGCTAATAAATTACAGTTCCTCTGAGTTCCCACTTCTTGGAGCTATGGTTTTACAGCGACCTTTTCTACTCATTGCAGTAGTTTCTGGGGAGAAGTAGATTTGATGTGTTCAGACACAGTGTTCTTTTCTGCCACATACATCTCAGCAGACTTGTCTCATTTCTCAGATGAGCACGTCTGAGTACATCATTGTCCACTTCATAGGCAACTTCAACATAGAACATGAATTAGTTTCAGAACTGCTCCATCAACATCTTTTACAGAAATCCAAAAGACAATTCCTTCCCACTCTCATGAGGAATACTTCAAAGTGGCAGGCAAACCCCATGATCCACGGGACACTGATAATCCCTTAAGTGGTTTATAGGATGATCTTAAAAAGTAACAAATAATGTGTTCAACCTAAAGTGTAGTTATGTACGCATGTGGTAGTCCACAAAATATTCTGAAGATCATCTGTAATCCACTGAAAAAACAAATGAACCACTATTTTAACATGAATGCTGAGGAAAACAATCCAGGAACGCAAAGGAGACTGAAATACCACAGTTCCCTGAGCTGGACCATGGACTGTTTATGTTCTCTTGCCTTAGAAACAGAATAAGGAGGTGGTATGGGTTTGTAAGAAGGTAAGAAGTTTGTTTTCATACAAGTTCCCCCTTTTCACAGCAAGATCCCAAATATGACTTCAAAAGCACAGGATGGGTGAAGGCACTTGAGATCAAGATCTATAAAATCCTCTTCCAAGGATGACTCTTTCAAAGCTAGATGGGAAACTCACACATTGTAAACAGTCAACAAGGCGTGGGTCAGGGCAACCCTCAGTATCAGCGCAGGCTGGGGGATGAAGGGATCGACAGCAGCCCTGCTAAGAAGGACTGGTGGATGAAAAGCTGGACATGAGCCGGCAATGTGTGCTTGCAGCTCACAAGGCCAACCACATCCTGGACTGCATCCAAAGCAGCGTGGCCAGCAGGTCAAGGGAGGCGATTCTGCCCCTCTACTCCGCTCTGGTGAGACCCACCGGGAGTCCTGCTTCCAGCTCTGGAGCCCTCAGCACAGGAAAGACATGGACCTATTGGAGCGGGTCCAGAGGAGGCCACAACAATGATCAGAAGGATGGAACAGCTCTGCTGTGAGGACAGGCTGAGAGAGGTGGGGTTGTTAAGCCTGGAGAGGGCTCCAGGGAGACCTTACTGCAGCCTTCCAGTACTTAAAGGGGGCCTATAAGAAAGATGGGGACAGACTTTTTAACAGGGCCTCTTGTGATAGGACAAGGGGTAATGGTTTTAAACTGAAAGAGGGCAGATTTTGACTAGACATAAGAAATTTTTGACCATGAGGGTGGTGAGACTCTGGCCCAGGTTGCCCAGAGAGGTGGTAGATGCCCCATCCCTGGAAACATTCCAGGTCAGGTTGGACAGGGCTCTGAGCAACCTGATCTAGTTGAAGATGTCCCTGCTCATTGCAAGGTGTTGGACTAGATGACCTTTGAAGGTCCCTTCCAGTGCAAACTATTCTATGATTAACACAAATGCTCAGATTTCTAATGATCATCTGACACTGCCTGAGAAACTAAAGAGGGAATGCGTAACTCTAATGGCAGCTTTCCTGGCCTTGGTGACTTCAGAGAGCCACTGAATGCCTCTTAAAAATGTAGGAGGTTCAGTGTCTTCAACAGAGGTAGTAAGAGAATGAGACATTTGCAGTGAAATTTCAGTCATGTTTTAAATTTGGCCACTGTCACTAACTGCCACGATACTTGGGCCTCTTGCATGTTCCCAAGTCCTACGTGGTGCTATGCTCCATGTCACATTTTGGTTACAGCATCAACCATGCTAAGAACCACAAGAACCAAAATGTTTTCTTCAGTATGCAGACTTGGTGCTAGATCCCTGGCAGTGCTGTGAGGGGTTCAGCTTTGGCAGGAACCCCTAGAAGTAGGAAACTGCGGTACACAACTAGGACAGAAGTGGAAATCTCCTTTCAGAAAGGTCTTTGTAACAACTGACACAACTCCGATGGGGTCTTCCTGTCCAGCTTCCGTGCTGGTGAGCCCTTGGCTGGGAACCAAAGAACAACTTTCCTACAAGTGTCTTGAGCTTCTGGGTCAAAGTCTGACCTTGATTGTTCCAGAAGGTTAATTTGCAGCTTGGCTGTGCTATTTGTTTGCTCTTGTGAAACAAAAGGACTTGCAATGAGAGAGTTTCCATAGATGAAGTCATCCCAGCCATAAAAACGTCCTGTTTGCTGGGACAGCCCTGTTACAAAAAGAAAGCGTTTAAATGTCAGTGACTTTATGGCAACTATTCCTTAGCTCAGGAATATGCTTTTCTCTCAAAAATTTTAGGTTACCACTGGACAATAAGGAACAACAATCTCCAGGAACTAATGTTTAAGAGTTCTTTGCATTCCACAAGATCAGCAGATGGAAGCTCCATTTTGAGCAGAAGGACAAGTGAGAACAACAGAGGAGCAGCTTTGCCTTTTGTGTCCCAGATACAAAACAAGGTTCGTACGCATCATACCACTGTCCCAATGATCTCCACATCACAGCTCAACACAGCTTGTGCTGTTCCTTTGTTTTGGGATAAACTGCATGAAGAACTGAGTAGTACTACGACACTTCTATCCCTAGAGGCACTGAAAACTCAAAACCCTTGAGGAACCTATGCCAAGTTGGCCCTGCTTTGAGGCAGAGGTCAGACCAGAGGACCTCCAGTGCTCCCTATCAACCCATATTGTTCTACGATAGCATCTCAGTACAGCCTGCTGTATGTATAGCTAATAACTATTTGTACAAGTATAGAATGCATAAATTGCGGCTAGTCAATACTATAATACAGTACATTTCCTAAAATGCCAGGCTTAACACGGCCCCAGGGATTCACAGTAAGTGAGAGCAAGCCAAGGAGAGAGAGTGCAACAGATCCAGCCCCAGCACCTGACGGCCTGCCAAAACAGCTCCCTTGGAGCTGCCCTTCCTCCACACACAGCCTTTGCCTGCCTGCCTTTGGAGCAGCCCTTGCCTTTCCCATATCTGCCGCAGTGGTTGCCTATATATTTAAATATTTTAATTAATTACCAGCTTCTCAAGTTCAGGAACTATTTTACCTTACTCAAATAGTTTATTTAAAAATATATATATATAT
>NW_010529265.1:0-4513 GCF_000687285.1 Phaethon lepturus | reverse complement strand
CCCTTTCAAGGGGGCAAAACATCTGTTTGCAGAGGGCTGAGGACATGCACTGCACAGGGAGATAACAACAAAGAGCCCTCATCCCATGTAAGAGTTCATAGGTCTGTAACTCAGGGGGTTGGTGACAGGGTTTGGCAATGGTTGAAATCCTTCTGTCTTTCTCCCTTCTCATATGGTTGAGTCTGAAAAACAAAAACGACCGGGGTTATCTCAGATGTGCAAGAGTGAGGATTTAGATGTCAGCTTTGCTATCAGCTTCGTTCTTTGTGTACAAGGAGAGAAAGAGGATCACAGATTTGCACCTAAGCTACACAGAGCGATGCCTGGGTTTATCACAGTGATGGAAGCCCGTGCCTCTCCCCTTCCACTACAGCAGAGTTAAGCCCCAAGGGCCTTAGGCAGGCGGTGCCTGGGTTGGAGTCCTGTCCTCCCCCTCCCTACAGCAGGAGCCAAGTTTAAGGAATCGGCTGAGAGTTCAAGGCACATGTGTGATTGTAGACCTGCGTGATCTGTAGCAAACAGAGGAAGCTCAGAAAAATGTCTCTGTTCTAATATATCTCCCTCCCACCACCCCCAGCCCCCTGTAAAGTGTTTAGCCATAAAAATGTTGCCTTTTCTCTTTGACCTGTCGTGATTGTGGAGAGGGCCACCACCTACGCCTGTGCACCTGTGTTTTTACAGGTTTTAGTCCCAAGACTAGGTAAGAAGTTCTGAGCTGTGAAAACAGCTGATGGGCTGGACTATACATCCAAATTAACCATGGCTTAGGTACCATACTGGTGCGCTTATCAGAAACGATTGCAATGGAAGGGGCAAACTCTCTTTTATTTTTCAGCGTTCACCTAGACATGCTGATTTATATTACACAGAGATACATATTTTGACTGCTTGAATAAAAAAAAAAAAAAATCATACCCACAACAGCTTCTTCTCATGCAAGTAATCCTACTAAATGGAAGCATGACCAGCACCATCCATTTTAAGGTGTCTTCTGCATGGTGGTTTCCAGAGTCCTGGTGCGGCCAGTTTCAAGGAACTGTTTTTTAACCTGGCAACTGCCTGCAGTCTTTGCCCAAAGCTCCTAGTGCTGCTCAGCATTTAGCAGCTTTGAATATTACATCATAGGCATCT
The DNA here is from genome assembly GCF_000687285.1 of Phaethon lepturus. Taxonomy (NCBI): domain Eukaryota; kingdom Metazoa; phylum Chordata; class Aves; order Phaethontiformes; family Phaethontidae; genus Phaethon; species Phaethon lepturus. Next base: position 3,382 of record NW_010529265.1, on the reverse strand, counting down.
TAAATGGTACTTTTCAAGTGCGCATTGGTTTTAAAGCTTAGCAGCTGGCCTTTTGGCCATATATATAGATCACACACATACGCAACGGGTTACTAGGAATGGCGGTTATTTGAATGCAAAGAAAAATGATGTGTTTCTCTCCTTCCCTCGTCCTCCCCTTTTGTTTTCCATGTGGAACAAGGATCCCAGGGATGCACCTTCTGGTCCCTGACACGCAGCGAGACCTTGAGCTGGACCCAGCCTGTTGGTTTTGCTAGGGGTAGAAGGGGCTCACCGTGTGAAGCGCTACCTGCTCTTTGCATATTTGCACTACAACTTGCTGTATTTTCACTGCTGCACGTGGCAGCAAGAGTTCAGATGTATGCAGCCTTGCTCGGGCGTGAAGGGGGATGGGAGAAGACACCAGCGGAGGGCACGAACGAAACCCCTCGTTCAGAGCTTACAATTAATAGGACTGAAATTTTGGGCAAGTCTCAGGGTGGTGGGAGTGGGTAACACAAAGCCAGCACTGGGAGCTCATTTTAATTTCAACCATCTTGTGCATGTGTAGTTGGCTGTCTTTGTTTAAAGAACTTGGCCTTCAGGTAGATTTTATTTGGATGGCTTGCTTATCCAAAGAACATTAATGACTTTCCTTGAGGAGTTCCAGTCAGTACCTTTGCACCCTGGTTCTGCTCTAGCCCTGTTTTCTCTTTTCCATAATCTCCCAGTGCCCGGCAGCAAGCCTTTAGGGTACATGCGCAAGCGAAAGGAGCTTGAGTTGGGGAATTAATATTCCTGGAACATAACACCAGCAGCATGCACACGCTGAGGAGAATATTAGAGCTATTAGCGGTGGGAGTTTGGAGTGCATGCAATATCTAGATGGAGAATTCAGTGTGATTAATCTGCCTCTAAGCAGCAGCCTCCGGGCTCTGGGAATTCTGTGGCACGTTTGAAATCAGAACTTTTTTTAATTACCTTTCCGCATCAACAAAACAATCGCAGTTGTGTGAAAATAAGCCCATTCAGTCCCTGCCCTGTCTCTTTTTTTTTTTTTTTTTTCTTTTTCTCCTTTTTGGATGAGATGCACTGCTGAAGCCATGACCATTCGTGGTCCCAGCAGCTCTGACAGCACTTTGCACAAAGTGCAGAGGAACTTAGCCTGGGAGCCTTGGCCGGCCTCCAAGTCAGGTAATTGCATCGTGGGCCAAGCTGGAGCAAGCCCATGCTAGTTGGTGTGTGCATGTTAGATTCCTTCCTCTTCCCCACTTCTTTATTCCACTTCCCCACAAACGCTTGTGCCCTCCCTCTTCCACCCTTCACCTCCTTGCCTTGCTGGCATCCTGGCGCATTGGCAGCCATGTTGCTTCCCCGCCATGAGCAGGTTGAGAAAGATTCCCCAAGAGAGGAGAAGTGGGATAAACGTGAAGGTTTCTCTCATGCAGTCAGCAGGGTGGAAAAAAGTAATTTAAAAAGATGAAAGGAGGTTCAGTCAGTATAAAAATTGTAGCAAAGTTGTGGCCTAACAAGGAGCAAGACTTGCTGAAGGATGCAAGATCGGACGGGTACCTTTCTTGCAATTCATACCTTTTCCCTCCCTCTCACAAGTGGAGGCAGAAGAAGAGTTTATTCTTTCCATTGCAGCCTGGTTTATTGCTGTACTGGCACAGGGAAGCCATAAAACAATGAGAAATCTTCCCTGGTGCTGTGGCCATGCTAGGGCTGGGGTGATGCCCCAAGGCGCTTGGATTCAGAGTCAGTGTGGGAACAGAATCTTCAGCCATGGAGGAGCTTCCTCCTGGAAGAGCCTCTTCTGGCCACCTGGGATTTACACTGGAAGCACATAGAGCTGCTGGGGTACAAAAATTTCTGACAACCGCCTCTTGCCTCTGCCAGGCTTCCAGTGCTGTCGTGTATGCTGCTAGCCCTCCGGGGCACCTCGGGCATGTGTGGGGTGCTCCTGCTGTCCAGCAGCAGCAAGCCGGGAACATACTTGCCAGCCGGTTCATGGCAGGGATCTGGATTGTTTCCTCCTCGCTTCTCGCTCGCTCCACGTACAGATTTCCCTCCTGCTGCACTGGCAGGTTGCAGGAAGGGCAGGCTGCGATGGCAATGCTGTTTTCTCCTCCCTTCCAGGTTGGCGCGGTGGTGGGGAATGCTTTGCAGGTCTTGGTGAGGGCAGGAATGGAGGCTGGAGGGAGGAGTGGACACACTGGGAGGAGCACAAGCTGTCTCCCCTTTGGCTCTGCAGTTCAAATAACTTTATAAATATAACGTTGTCTGTAATTAGCACTGTTTAATTTTTTTAATTTTTTTTTTTTATTTCACTTGGCTGTGCCTGTGCCCTTGGCTTATGCCTCTGAATTCTTGGCCTTCAGGCATGATTATCACAGTGCAAGTGTTTGAGCTGCCTTGCTTCAAAAGGAGAAAAAAATATTCAATTTTAAACACAAATAACAGATTTTTTTTTCTTACTTACCAACATGTTTGAGGTTTTGTTAAATTTTGAGAAATTGATGTTAAAAAAATTCTTCCAGCTGAATGAACAAAAAACCCCCAAAGCTTACAACTTTCCAGGTCACATTAAGGAAATAGCTACTTAGTAACCCTTTTTTTTCTTTCAGGGTTTATTTCAGAAATGACCACAGAAGTCTATATCATCAGTTTATGCTCCCAGAGCAACATCCAAAGTACTGCCTTGTAGTGGGAGTACATCCAAGCCTCCTGGCCTTTCTTTCACCTACCCAGCCTCCTTGCCCTTCCCCAGGGCACCTAAAACCTAAAAATATGCTAGGAAACTGAAAACCTCACTCTCTAACCCTATTGCCTTGCTTAGGCCTCACATACAACTCTGTTGCCTTAACCCTGACCTTTAGTACCTCTTTTACTCCAATTATAGTTTAAAAGTGGTTTCGGATCCTCAGGTGGGAAAAAATACCAACCCCAAATACACAGTGTTGAGCCTTACCTCAGCCTGGCCCACGGCTCCCAGACTGCACGGCCCCACTTGCCCGGTGGCTCTCGGTGCCTGTCATCCCAGTGCATCCCAGGCGCGCCCTGCAGCATACTCCTGTTTCGGCCCTTTCCCCTCATCCCCATCTGCCGTCCCCCACCCCCAGAGCCTCTCCTGTGGCTGCCAGCACACCTCGATTTTTTTCACCCCAGCACCTTGTCCTGCTCCAGCCCTGGAGGGTCCAGTGTGGCCACGGCAAGTGGCCCTGTCCTAAAAGGGATGTGGGAACCTGTGCTGCGCTGGAGGACGGCACCTGGGCTGGCCTTTGCTGTCTGTCCTGCCCGGACTGCTTTTAAAAGGTATTTTCCATTGTGGTCACAAACTTTATTTGGGAAAAAAAACCAACACAAAAAAACCCACAAGAAAAGAGAGTATGTTTTTTATATA
>NW_010529264.1:0-1909 GCF_000687285.1 Phaethon lepturus | reverse complement strand
CATGGGGCTCGCGGGTTCCCAGAGCTTTCCGCACCCCCGCGGGCGCGGGAGCGGGATCAGGCCCTGCATTCGCACCGCATTGCGTTACCGCGTGATCTATGGCGTCCGTCAGCGCCGCGGCCGTGATGCTGAGAGCTCCCGTACACCTTTTTAAAGAACTCCATTTACTGCTACGGTGCACACAGGCTGCTCGGCGGAAAAAAATGGAGACGAGGGGGAGCCTTGTTGTTTATTTAGACGGCTAAAAAGCACAACCTCACAAGACGTGGCATTCACGCGGCGGGCAGGAGCTGCCTTCCTAGGTTGGGTTCTTTCTGCTTTATGTCATCTAGTTTGGGGCTCTGAATTTCTGCTTGGCCCCCCAGTTCAAGGCTGGGGTGGGAAGCGATGCTCCCGGCGGTCCCCGTGCCGAACGTGCCGCTCTACCTGGCGGGGGCTGGCTCCCTCTCTCCCTTTCACCTGCTTTCTGCTGGAAATGGGATTAATTATTCCTCTTATATGGAGAAATATTCAAGGGAACTTGTCGGAGAGGAGCCCTGGCTGCTGCTGGGGGGGGTGCGCTGAGAACCACTGCAGAGTTAAATAAAATTTCAGAGAAACAAATGATTTGTAAATGAACTTGGTCCCTTAATTCGTCAGCGAGAGCTGCGGAGGAAGCGCTCAGGTGCTCCCAGTTGCCAATCTGGTGGAGCTTTTCCGTGGGAACCTCAGTTCCCCCGACCAGGTTTCAGGTAAGGATTGTGGAAGATTATAAATGCCTGAAATGCAGCTCCTCTCCTGGGGTCGTTTTCCCTCCCACCCTCCGCTTGGAGCCTTCTGAAGGGAATGGGAGGGTTGTTGTTGTTTTTGCAGGGGGAGGATCTGGTCCCTTTGCTGCTGATTTTGTTTTACTGATTTCCCCTTTTCTTTTTCTCATCTCTTCTGGCGAAGAGGCGTTTTACCGGGGACGTGGGGGTATCCCTGAGACCCCGGCTCCGGCTGCTCTCCTTTGTTTGCCCTGAACTCCTTCATTTTACTGAAAGGTGCCAAGAATCGGGAGGAAATAAACTGAAAAACAGTTGATGTCATTTCTTAAAATTACCAGTAGCCCCCTTTGGTTAAGAACGGAGGGGACCCTGGGAATAATCTCTCCTTAAATGATGCCAACAATTCTATCCATAGGAAAAAAAACCCGTAAGAGAGCTGATAACTCCGGTTTGCTCTTGCTCTGTGTTTTTTCTGGGGTGGCGGATGTTTGTTGGTTTGGTTTCAGTTTCTCGTCTCCTTTGAGTAGTTTAGAAAAGGGAGGAACTTCGCTTACACGCGATCTGCGAAAACACTGAAGCTCTGGTAGAGGAATAACTGCTTAGGTGGTATAAATTTGGAGAGCTCGTGGCAAATTAAACGTTTTCTTAATTGTTTGTCCCGTTAGCCACCTCTCTGACAGAAAGACATCAAACGCAGCCCCCTCCGCTGTGCTTCACCGTTAGGTATTTGGGAGCTTATTAGTTCAGAGGGCTGAGCTATACATCATCCAGCATTTCTTAATAGTCATCTATTTCAGAACTAATTCCCATTGAAAATGAGCTTTTGTTGCATTAAATAAAACTTCGGGTAGTTCTGAGAATACTATTTCTCTAGCGTTCAAGACCCAGCGAAAGTCTCCAGCCGAGTCGACGCGGTTTAATCATCGTCACCTACAGGTAAGGCAGCGGCGGTGCGTGCAGCTTTCCCCCTCCTCTCTTTTTTGTTTTCCAGTTTGCGCCTTCGCTATCATTCGTGCTCGCAGCCGGGTATTTTGCTCCGTAAGCTCTTTCCGACCCGATGGCGCTCGCTTTTACCGGGTGTTTCAGCTGAGCGAGCGGTGACGACGCCATCGGGGACCTCAGTCCCCGCTCGGGGTCAGCGACGGCCCTTCCACGCCCGCGGG
>NW_010529263.1:329-1561 GCF_000687285.1 Phaethon lepturus | reverse complement strand
GAAAGGGGTGGAAGGGAGCGGGTAGAGGAAAGCATCCTGGGGAAGGGAAACACGAGAAAAAGCAAGATGCTGAAGAGAAGATGGGGGGGTGGTCAGAACAAGACAAAAAATAAAGAAGGAGGAGGAGGAAAGAGAGTAAGCAGCAAAAATGCGCACCGACGTGATCTTCTTCACCTCCTAACTCTTAATTTCCCTCAAGCTTAAAAAACAACCTTCCCAAGGGCCGGTGGCTCCTGCTGCAGACCCCAGACTGCCTTACCCCGACGGGGGGCTGGCGGGCCGGGGTCGGCAGACGTCTCCCTGGAAGGACCTCGGCCACAGAGCCGGCCAGAGGTTCCCACGGCTCAGCCCTGAACTCCGGCTGGCCGGGATCAAGCCCTCCCACGTTAACCGGAGTTTTCCAAAATGCAAAATAGCCTTCCGGGGAAAAAAAACGTGGAGTTGCAGGCTTTCCCGGAGAAACTGGAGACACGGGAGCTGCCGTCCGGGTCTTCGCCCTCGGCTTTTGGCAAGGAGGTAGGCAGGAACACCAGAGCCCTGCGGGAGGGCGGGGGGCTGAGATCTCCCCAAGTTTCTCTCTGTATCTTTCACGCACACATGGTTGGGTTGGATCCAATTTGAACCAAAACTCCAAATCTCCAAAAAACAGGGAGAATTTCAGCAAACCAGAAAGCTTGATTTTCAGCCAGCTGTTTCCCCTCGTGTCAGTCAACTGATAAAGGGAAAAGCCAGGGCTGGCATTAGGAAAAGCATCGAGTAAGCTGCAAAACCAGCAGAAAAAGACCCTGTTGCCAGGCTGGTGGGGCGGCAGGCACTTAATTTAGTGCGGTTCAGGGATTTTTTTTTAATGTTAGTAGGAAATCCCGATTCACCAAAACCCCAGTTCTTTGAAAGAACAGGTCAGCCCCACCAACGTCTTCGCCTAATTTTAAGAAAACCCAAACTAATAAAAGTAAATCAGGTGAAAATGTCTACGTGTTCTCTTCCAAAAGGGGAAACGGTTTGCTGATGGGTGACCGTGGATTTAAATTGTTTGCTGCTGAGGAACTGCTGGGTGACCGCCGACTGGGTGCACCCAAAGCCTCCTGCACATGGGTGCTGAGCGCCCGCCCCAGCCCCGGCGCTGTGCAAACGCCATTTCCCAGGACGCTGAGGGAAAAAACGAGCGCGCTTGGAGATGCTGCAGAATCCACTCCCCCAGATCCTCGTTTCCATCTCAACCTTCAAGAGAT
>NW_010529263.1:0-290 GCF_000687285.1 Phaethon lepturus | reverse complement strand
GTTTCGCGGCTCACCCGGGGGGCCGGAGCCGGGCTGCCCGGCTCTCCTCCCTCCCGCGCTCCCCAGGCCCCCGCCAGCCTTCGCACGATTTAATGTCTCACAGCTCTGTCCCTATTTGACAAACAGGTGATTTTGCTAATGAGGAATAAATGAGATTCACAGGATGAGAGAAAGGGAACAGCAGCTGTCGTGAGCGCAGGATGTGCTGGCTTTATTAAAATAATATATGGCCACATGCTTAGTATTAGGACTTGCGGTTTGAGAACTCCCATCTCATCCCTCCCGGCTCC
>NW_010529262.1:0-3823 GCF_000687285.1 Phaethon lepturus | reverse complement strand
GTGCCCGGCGATGTCCACCTGGAGGCACCTTCTGCTGCCCAGCCGCCGGGGCCGCACGCGGGGGTCCCGTGCAGGTCTGTGCTCCCGTGCTCCATTGTCCCGTGAGTAGGGAGAGTTTTACATGGGGCTGGCCTCTTCAGAAGAAAGCCTCCCAAGTGCTGGAGCAGATTGCCTGGGAATTTGTGGGGTCTTCATCACTCAGTATTTCATAGATTACAGCTATAAAGAATACTCTAGTTGCTGTTTATCCTGCCTTTGGGGAGGAGGATGAACTAGATGACCTCTTTGTAGTCCTTACTGGCCTTATTTTTCTGCAGTAGAGGATTGGGTTTTTTCTTTAAGTTCTGTGTAATACTCATGAAATTATATGAGAGTCTCTGTTTTCATTTAAGAAAGAAATATTTCCCTAATATTTGTGAAGAAAAACATGGAAGCGTTAACCACTGCCAACCCTAACATCTCAAGAGCAAAAAGCAAATAAAAGCAAATGAACCCTCGGTACAAAACTCTGTAATTATTTTAGGACAATTTGTAATTATTTGAATGCTTAGGGTTGTTACTGTTTTTCAAGATTGAGGTCCAAATTATTTAAAAACAATCCTACATTGGCCTACTCAGACTTGCAATAGCCTAGTTCCATTTTCAAGAGTAATGAGTTTTAGAGGTCAGTGAAGCCCAGAAGTCCCCGAAATACTTTGTACCACGTATGTTCTTAGGCCCCTGCTGCAAATGCCTTCGGTCCAAGTTGCTGGGTCAGTCAGTTATTAAGCGTTCATAAGAAGGGAGTTCACCATTTCTGCTCGGATCTCATTAGGGATATTTCCCAAATCCTCAAATTGAAGTACTCCTGCCTCCCAGAGCAGATCATCGTGCAGCAGCCCACCACTTAAAAAGAAATTCTACCTGCTGACATAATTAATACATAATTAATACATGCCATCCCAGACCCGAGAGAGGTCCCCATGCATTGGCCGTGGGGTCAAGCCCTCCAGACGGAGGTGTTGCACTGTTTCTCCAGTATTTTATTTTCATTTCTGTTGTTGCACTTTCTCCAGTATTTTATTTTAATTTCTGTTGTTGCACTGTTTCTCCAGTATTTTATTTTAATTTCTGTTGTTCTAAGCATTGCTGCCAGCTTCAGGCTTCTGTGAGAGCACGTGGTGGGGAGTCCTTCACTGCCAAACCCCGAGTCCCCCTCCTCTGCTGAGCGCAACCACTGCCCTTTCTTTTCCGACTTTCGTCCCCTTTCACTACGCCATCCCTGATAACTTTCGTTATATGGATGAACTTCAAAGGTTGAAGTTGTCTCCTGTCGCCCAGCCTCATCGCTCCCAGGAGAGGCAGGAGCCAGAGGACGGAAAAGCCTCCCGCTCCTAAGGGCTGGAGGAATGCCACAGACTCTAATGCTTTGGACGGGCTGATTGAAGGCAGGGTCCACAATAGGAAAATAAAGAACAGTTCCTTTTAATAAGGAGATAACATTGCTGCTTTCACAAGGAAGAGGTCCCCCCACCCAAATTTTGCCTCTTTCTATCTGCTAAAATTTACTGGGTCCAGCTGCCCCTGTTTTTTTTTCCCCCCCCGTGAACAACGGAGAGAAATCTAGGAAAAAAGGAAAAATTTGGAAAAAATTCCAAAAATAAAGGCATTGTTCACTCCAGCCCGATCGGTGGGACAGAGTCCTCCGGAGGTGGGCAAGGGGCTGAAGAGGAGCAGAACGCACGGAGGCAAAACATCTCCAATGCCAGCGGACTTTCCCTCGATTCCTAAACTTGCTGCCTTTTTCCAGCATCGCAGTGCAACGGAGCCTCCCCATCCGAGCAGGATTCCCCCAAAGGTGGGAGGAGAACCTGCCAGAGCAGCCTTGTCGGTTTAGATCTCCCTTTCTTTTGGAGTGGGTAAAACCCTCTCCGCACCACACAGGGCACTTAACGGCAGGTCCGAGCGCCAGTTGCTACGCACACTTAACAGATCAGGGACTCTCTCAGAAGGATGTTGTAAAGAAGATTTTAGCCCATTTCCCATTTACGTTTTGGCAGCAGCTGTAATATTTGCAGCAGCAATAGAGTAGGTTTTAACATGTGTGACCTAAAAGCTTTGGAATTCATGACTTTCCTTTGAGGAAAGCTCCGCTTAAATTGCAGGAAAGCCATCTCTTTTACTCTCTCGGCGACTTTAGCAACATCATTAATACAATAAAGTCTCCTGAAACCTGAAGTCATAGCATACGGAGAGCGCGTCCTCAGATACATTAATAAGCCCTTAGGACAAAGGCTCCTGACTTTCATAAAGCCTCCACACGTCACTGCAATTACAATTATTTTTCCTCAGCGAGAGCCGAGACGCTTCATACAATCTGGTTTACTTAAGGTTGTCTTTTCAATAACTATGAGCTCTGCCTGTGCAGTAAGGGTAGTTATTTGTGTCCGACTGCTTCCACAGGGGAGTGGATTGAACAATACGTTCACATTATAAAAGCAACATCAACATTTATTAGGCAATTGCATTCATGGGATGCCCCTTTCCTGCCTCCGTCTGCGACTCTTCCGAGATCTTCCCTCTCTCGGAGCATCACTATCAATCTCTGATCATTCATCTGTCCCTCCCATGTACTTCTTAGGACATTTAAAATGACACCTACCGAGCTCCTCATCCCTCTCCTCAAACTCTGCTGCCGCAGGACCATCCCTGGTCACCGCAACAGGCTTCGAGGAGATGCGCAAGACGGAGGATGATTAGAAAACACTCAATATCCCTGAGTCAGCTAAACAGCCACTGCACTTTAAGCCTGATTTTTTTTTTCCTCTCATAAGCGCTAGGCAGTGTTTGCAGAGCGCGGTGCGCCCAGCATCACTCGAGCATCCATCATTAAACAGGAGAAAGAGGAAAAGCAAAACCTGTGGCTATGTATTGACAGACGTTTTCCTTGGAAATGCACTAATAATTATCAACAAGCAATAACAACAACAAGAAGAGCTACGTATGCTTGTGTCCTTTTTACTGAGAGGGGAAGAAAAAAGTTTATTGACTCTTACTATACTTATTTTCAGATGTTCTTCCCCCTGCGCTACGGGCTTCTAAGAATGAGCAGCACATTGACGTCCAGTTTTCCGGCATAGACGAGCCTTTGCTTTGCTTTCTGCTTTAAAGGAAGATGGAGGCCCGAGCGCTTCGCCAGCTTCGCGATTTCGTTTCGCGACAGAGTACACAAGGAGGAGGCTCGGCCGAAGACGGCTCAGTTAAGCCTAAACGCAGTTTCTTCTAGAGAGGGTAACTAGGATGTTGCTCTCGGTTCTGTTGTATGTTTATTTATATGTTATTTGGTGATAATGAAAAACAAATGTTAGGAATCTATTCAGTTCTTAAACTTTTATAGACTTATTGTCTTTATTTTCAACTGTGCAACCGTCTCTCAGCCTCCCCCTCCCTCAGACACATGGAAGTGCAGTCGGTGACCAGAGTCAGCTGCGCTCTTACTCATCCTGGCTGGAACGACGATATTCCACACCACGTTATACAACCGCCCCGGCACTCGCCGCCTCGTTGCCCCCGACCCCTCGGCTCCCCGTCACCCCCGGTCGCTCGAGCAGCGGAGGAACCGTCCACGTTCTTGTCCTGCAGCGCCGGTTCCAGGATTCGCTGTTGCCCGTGAAAGAGGATACGGGCTTTGCCTCAAGGAACATAGGCGATACGTGGAAAAGCACCCTTTGGGAAAGCCCAGAGCCTGCTCTGCCCCGGCGTCGGTCACACTCGCCCGTGCGGAAACGGGGAGGAGGAGGAGGGAGCTGCACCCTTCAGCTGGCGCTTAGCTTGACCAGAGGAC
>NW_010529261.1:875-1146 GCF_000687285.1 Phaethon lepturus | reverse complement strand
GGAAGGGGACGGTCAGCAGCAGGGACACGTGCCAAATGCCTTACTTGATTTTCTCAGCAATCAAAACAAGGGTCCTGTAACTTCCCGTGTGGGCAGTCATGATTCAATATAACAACAACAACAATAATAATAATAGCAGCAGCAGTAGCTAATAACAGGTGGATACCGGGTCACTTGAGCAGCTACAAACTGTGCTCAGTCACTACCCATCACACGCGTGTCACGTCCCTGTGAACCGCATGTAACGGCTTTGCTCCCCGCCACGGGAGCC
>NW_010529261.1:0-826 GCF_000687285.1 Phaethon lepturus | reverse complement strand
CTGGCCCTGTTTTGCCGAAGAGACGCAGAAGCCAGCACCTCTCGGTCCCTCCGTTCTCTCCCTCCATTTCCCCACGCAGAACATACGCTTCAAGCGCTGGGACAATTTTTCCTGGCATTTAACTGTCATTCACTAAGGAAACAGATTTACATTTTTAATAAAAGTCAGACTAAATATAACAAAATATTGAAGCCAAAAAATGTAAACGTCAACATTTCCCAGTTCCTTCCTCTGCCACAGAGGTTTCCGGGAAGCCAACGTGAACATCCGTCAGCCTCCGAGGGCACGTTCCCTCGGCAGCTCTTAGGCGTTCTTACAGCACCGAGACACTTGTTATCCCCAAAGAGTTCCGTGGTCCCCCTGGCCCCCAGCCCCTCCGGCCTCTGAGCCCATCCTTCCACACCGCTTACCTCTCCTGTTGTGTGAACCTACGGCACATTTCTGGTCCGGATTTGTCAAGCTTCTGCTCCCAAGCGCACCTCCCGTCCCTGTCCACGGCCACGACCTCAGCACGGCTTCTAACTCAGCACTCAAACCTACTCAGAGACCTTGGAGGCACCCTGGCCCCCAGCCCCTCCGGCCTCTGAGCCCATCCTTCCACACCGCTTACCTCTCCTGTTGTGTGAACCTACGGCACATTTCTGGTCCGGATTTGTCAAGCTTCTGCTCCCAAGCGCACCTCCCGTCCCTGTCCACGGCCACGACCTCAGCACGGCTTCTAACTCAGCACTCAAACCTACTCAGAGACCTTGGAGGCACTTTTCTCTTCTGGGCGGCCGCGGTCACAGGCGCTGCAGCATCAGCCCCGGCGACCGCAGCTCCTGCC
>NW_010529260.1:0-2954 GCF_000687285.1 Phaethon lepturus | reverse complement strand
GCACAGCTGGATCCTTGGCCCTCGGCGGGGTCTCGCCGTTGCGTCGCTGGCCCCCCACATCTGGATTCGGGGCCGCCGCATCTGTATTTGGGGCTGAAGCGGGGTGTTTTGGGTCCGTCCCTTCCGCACTTGTGTCACTCTGTGATTTTGGGGACAAACTCTGCGGTTTTGGGGAGGATTTCTGTTGCTTTGGGTCTGTCTCCTCTACAGTGGTATCGCTGACCATGGTGGGGCTCTCAACATCTGGACGGGGACAATTTTGGGTCCGGATGCGGCTACGGAGGCTCCGAACATCTGGAGTGGGGGCCACCTCCTCCATGTCGGTGTCACTGCCGCTCCGAGGGCTCGTGGGAGAGGAAACATCCGGATTTGGGGGCTTCGTTGCCACATCTGGGCCACCAAATGCCCCTGGACACCCTTGCATGGTCCCAACATCTGGAATAGCATCATTGTCCTCAACATCTGTATCACTGTGCACACTCAGGACCAGGCACTGGTCTTTGGCAGCTCCAACATCTGGATTTGGGAACGGCACCTTCACATCTGGATCATTATTCATCTGTGTTGGTCCCTTGGTGTCAACAGCTGGAGTAGCGTCCATCTTAGCAACTCTAGCCACGACCTCATGGGTTGTCCCATGTGTTTTTGGAGCTCCAACGTTGGGAAGGGTGTCGAGGTCCTCCACATCTGTATCGCTGTCACCATTGGAGGCCACTGGGCCACAGCTGAGGCCACCAACATCTGGATTCGGGGTCTCCATCACCACAGTTGGGTCTTTGCAGGTGTTCTGGGGCGTTTTGTGGCTTTTTGGGCAAAGAACACGTTGACTCAGTTCGTTTTCTTCCACATCTGTGTCGCTGTCCACCTCTAGGTTCCAATGCTTATCTGGGGGTTCTTCAACATCTGGATTTGGGTCCTTCATCTCCACAGCTGGGTCTTTGCTGGCTTTTTGGGTAATTCCATGGATTTTTGGACATGCAACAGTTGGATTCACCTCATTTTCCTCCACATCTGTATCGCTGTCTACCACAAGTGTCCAATGGTCGTTCTGGGGTCCTTCAGTGTGTCGATTCGGACTCGCTGCCTCCACTTGTGAGGTTTTTGGTACATTTTGGGTTGGTCGATGGGTTTTTGGAGTCCCAACATCCGGACTGGAAGTGTCCTCTTCCCCATCTGTATCGCTCTCCACCAGGAGAGTCCGTCGTCCTTCAACACCTCGACTTGTGGTCTCTGTCTTCACATCTGGGTCTCTGAGGGCTGTTCTGTGGCTTTCTGGACACACAACATCTGGATTGGAAGTGTCCTCCTCCACATCTGTATCACTGTCCACCATCTGATGACCCTTCTGTGAACCTTCAACATCTGCATTATGTGTCTCCATGTCACTAACTTTGTTTTTTGGTATGTTTTGGGTTGTTTGGTGGGGTTTAGGGTATCCAACATCTGGATTGGTTTCAGTCTCCTCCACATCTGTATCGCTGTCCACCACAAGCAACTGATGTCCTTTCTGTGAACCTTCAACATCATGGGTTTCTGTCTCAACATTTTGGGTTTTTGGTACATTTTGGGTCATTTGAGGGGTTTGGGGGCATCCAACATCTGGACTGGCGATAGCCTCCTCCACATCTGTATCACTGTCCACCACAAGCATCTGATGTCCATTTTTGGGCCCTTCAACAGCTGAGTTTAAGCTCTCCATCTCCACATCTGTATCGCTGTCCACAAGTGCCTGACAGCCATTTTTGGGACCTCCAACATCTGGATTCAAGGTCCCCATCTCCACACCAGGGGCTTTTGGAATGTTTGGGTCCATTCTATGTATTTTTGGGCACGTAACATCTGGAAGATCCTCAACCTCTTCCACATCTGTGTCACTGTCCACAAGCATCTGACATCCATATTTAGCACTCCCAACATCTGGATTTGGGCCCCTTTCCTCCTCGTCTGGGTTGCTGCTCATCTTCAGGGCAGCTCGGTGGTAGTTTGGGTGAAAAAGAGTAGTTTTTGGGGGCACTTTGACATCTGTATCACTCTCAATGTTGAGAGTCAGCTTGCTGCCTTCCAGATGTTTCACATTTGGATCTGCAACCTTTATGGGGTTCAGAGAGCTATTTCGTGGCTGAACATTTGGAACAGCCGTTTTTCTCCCCACATCTGGATCTGGGGTGATTCGGGGGCCGAAACAGCGCTTTTTGGGTCCTCTGACATCTGGATCCGGGCAAGGTATGGCCACATCTGGGTGGTGGCCTGGCACAGGGGTGTGGCGGCGTTTTCGGGGGCCCCGAACCTCTAGACAAACATCTGGCTCCTCCGGATCGCTGCGGCGGTCAGTGGGAATGTTGGGATTTGGGGTCTGCCTGATGGACCCAGGCATCCAGGCTCACCCCCAAGGGACCCAGACGTCCTGAACCGCCCCAAGTGACCCACACATTGGGGTCCCACCTACCTCTCCGGCACAAGTAGGGGTGAAGCACTGTCTCCGATGGGAGGGCCTGGGGGAATGGGTGACAGATTGTTATTGTAGGACCTACAGTAACCCCAGAGAGTCTTATCAGATCCGGGCTCACCCCCTTCCACTCCCTGCCTCCACGTCTTGGCGTTTCCTACAACAACACGCTGACGGCGTTTCTGTAGCAACCCCCCCCCTTTGTGCTTTTCTGTAGGCCCTACGATAACAGCGCCTTCCCCCAGGCCCCCCCCGACCGCCACGGTCCTCGCACACTCACGCCAGGGCAGCTCCTCATCCTCCGAGTCGCTGGCAAGGGGGGGCCCCGGCTCCAGTCTCTGCCCTGCAGAGGATCCAAGCATTTGGGGGGGCTGCAGGGTGTCTGGGAGGCGACCCCCCAGCGTCTGGGGAGGACGACATGACACGTACCTGCACCCCTCATAGTGCTGAGGCCTTGGTGACGCCTTCGCTGCATGGTCTGAGTAGGGGGGGGAACAACTGCCCCACG
>NW_010529259.1:0-3374 GCF_000687285.1 Phaethon lepturus | reverse complement strand
CCGGAGCCTGTGGTCCCCCCACGCAGCCCGGGGACCTCTCCCTCCTCGTCACCCACTCCCAGCCCCACAGGAGGACCCCACTTCAAAAACCTCTCTTCCAGCTTACCTGCCTATGGCTTTACCTTACAGTAATCGCCAACACAACCACGGCCTGACTGATGTGGCGTAAACACAGCAGTCGTGCAGACACTCCTGTGCGAGGAGATAATACCCAGGCAGTTATTTTTAACCAGATTTGACAGTCTTCTCACTTCACTCTGTTTTTCTCAACAACAGTTTCTCCTTCGCTTAAAAATCTAACACGCTTGTCAAGAGAGAGGTGTGCGCGTCCCCTCCTCCTTGGGTTGATTTTGTCATGCTGCAGGCCAGCTCCCAGCTAATGACTTGTCGCTGTCAAAAGTAGCTTTGGGGTTTAGAGTAGAGGTATTTTTTCCAATCCACCAGCTAACAGCCAACGAGAGCAGCGCAGAGGACACGGCTTTTTTTTCCTGGGAAAACTGCTGGTTTCCTGTCCGCCTCCCGTGCACAACCTTGCTCCGCAGAGCCGCAGATGACAACGAAGCGGTGCTCAGCAAGCACGGCTCTGGGTTCACTCCCTCTCTTCGTTTGTTGCTTTCGGCAAAAGCAAAGATGAAATTAGATTTTGGCAGCTCGTATGAGCTGGAAATAGTTGTTAAGTCCAGGTAGAGGCGGTGGGAAAACGTGATAATAAAGCGCACACATGCTTTGCACGCTGAGCTAAGGGCATGCATGGATCAGCCCGGAATGAAACGCGTGTCTTGCTTACATTTTCCATGTGAAAGAATTCTCAGCAAGGGCGTGATTAAAACCAGGATGAGGAACTTGTACAATAAAACAATAATAAAAAAACCCCAACCCAACCACCGGAAAAAAAAAAAAAAAGCAACTAAAGCTGCAACATTGTGTTGACAAAAGATCAGGGCACAGAACTCAGAAAAACAACGTGACCGCTGGCTCCGGGCAAAGAGCGCGGTCAGGCGACGGGAGACCAGCTTGTGGCCGGTGGTACAACTCCTTTTATCTCTGGAGCTTAAAGAAACTGCTATAATAATCCCTTGTCTTCAGGTGTAGCCAGAGGCTGGGAGATGCAGAGTGGCTTCAGGAGTCATTTGCTTCCCAGCACACTCTTGACTTTTTCCATGTTGTATTTCTCCCCTGGAGCCACCATCCAAAATGTGATCCCCATGTCTACTGCTGGATCTGCCCGTGGCTTTGTGTGCAACCTTCAGCAATAGATTTCTCGGCGCTTCGATTTTCTCCCAATTAAACCAGAGATACTAAAACACATCTACTGCCTGAGGAGTCCTGCTTTGGCATGTTAAGATCTCTACAAAAAAAGCACTATCTAAATGTCCAGATGCGTTACATAAACGCAAGGGCTTTTCCAAGCCCCAAACAGAAATCCCCGAGTGTTGTTCTTGGAAAAGCGAGAGGAGATGCGCGATAGCTGAGCCATTGGAAACCTGCAGAAAAGTTTGGGAAAGGCAGCTGGAGAGGCAGGATAAAACGCAGGGCAAGAACAGTGGAAGAGGAAGGAAAAGCCAGCTGAAAAAAGGGAGGACAAAAGAAGCAGCAGCATGAACAAAGATGGAAAAATAAACCTGTCGAGATAACTGTTTCTCTCTCCTTGCGCTGACGGTGCAGACAGATCTTGGAAGGCTGCCTGGCATGTCTTTTGCTGGAGCATGAAAGGAGAACCCATGTCACTTCCCCCAGCTGATAAAACCTTGCCTCCGTGGCAGTAACTCATCACTTGGAAATGGCGAGAGCTCTTTATTTGCATATGTTGTTTGAAAACTGTCCACCAGATTGATTTGAAACCACCCAGCGATGTACTTTATACAACTCGAGCAACCTGCCGGCGTGATCTGGCGGATCGCTCCTCCTTTCCGCCCCCCCCGCCCTCTTTACTTTAGAGCATAAAGCCTCCATAAGTCTCCCCAAACGAGGGCTGCGACCACGCGTGTGCGTCTACACCAGACAACCAGGACGTCATCTCAGCTTCTGTGAATTACAGCAATATAGATAACGATCTGATGGGAGTTTTGATTATCCTGCTGCTCCTTCCCATTAACTGGATTCTTTCAATTACTAGCAACACTTAAGATGGTCAGAATCGCTTCAAAATACATCTGTCTTGATCAACAGACTGTCTTCACCAACGGTCTTTTTTTTTTTTTTTTTGGGAAAGTGTTATCGATGGTTTGCATTTTTCGAACACATTTGCAAAACTGGAGGGTGCGTTCTGGCCAAATGTATTAAAAACTTTTCTTGGGGGAAGACATCTAAATGGAAACTTTGCTTTGTGAATATTTGGCAGGGGGTTCTTCCTCTCCCACCACCCCCATTTCACAAGGACTTAGGGAAAAGCTAGAAAGGGGGAGACAGAGAGAAGGAACTTTCCTAAGTGCTTTTTGGGGAAAGAATCTTCAAATTTTAAGCAACCCTAATGCCAAAGGTCTGCTTTTGAGACTTACTCCCTTACTCTTGAGATGAGCATGGGTTTGATTAGACTTCCAGGTCTCTGCAGGAAAAGTCTCCCTGGCGATGGCGGTTTAAATCCAGCTATCGGCCTGCTGCCACTTCAGGAAGTGATCGATGATAAACCTCAACTTACCCAGTGGCTAATTGCTGCTGGAAGGGGCAATTCCTCCCCTTGGCCACGCGTTCCTGCGCACTGGCACCCACGTTCTCTGTCCCCGTGGCTGCCCCTCCACTCTCCTGCTGGGGCGAGCTCGCCATGGGGTGACATGGGCCCCGAAGGAGAAGGGGAGCAGGGAGCCTGCCAGGCGTTAGCTCCTCTGCCTGGCAGCGTTAAACCGAACAGAATTTTAGAAGCGCGGGAGCAGCACCGGAGTCCAGGTGCTCCCAGTTCGGAAAAGCCTCTGACCATCACATCCAGCTGCCACATGGCACTTCCAAACCACCACCTCACCCTGCCTCGGCCGGGAGAAGCAGCGGGTCCTGAGGTCGAGGTGCTGGATGGCTTTCGCAGGGCGGCAGAGAGGAGCAGCGCAGCCCCAGGTATCCCAGCTCCGTCCCTGGGCTGTAGTCTCCACTCCGAACACACCACCACCCTGCGTTTGCTTATGCCCCTACTGGTAAAAGTTTGGACTTAATAGTATTTTTAACTATTTTAATTACTTCACTTGAAGAACAGTTCATGCTGTCTAGCCGCTGCGTGGCTACTATTCCAGACTTTATACTAATTAATTACTATCACCAGTACAAACATCCCTGCTGGAACGCTTCGATAAGAACCTCATAGTGGTTTCAATAGCACGTTTAAAGAACTGACTACAGGCCAGAAATAAGCGCAATAGACTTTTTCCCCCCCGCCGTGTTTCACAGCA
>NW_010529258.1:63521-64184 GCF_000687285.1 Phaethon lepturus | reverse complement strand
GAAGTCTCCTCGGGTTTGGGCCCTTCTGGGGCTTCTCTCACCGCCTCGACCAAAATTCCAGGCCCTTCTCCTCAGCCCCAGCCTGCTGGGGACCGCAAGTGTCCCATGAGGAGCATCGAGGAAATATTAAAATGTTTTAGCTGCCACAAATAGGCAGTTGTCGTCAAGGTAGTGGAAAGGTGGAGAAAAAGGGCCTTTGACGTAGCAGGCAGGTGTCAGTGTCAAGGGGGGTCAGGAGAGCGTTGGTTTTGAGCTCGGGTCAGAAATGGGTCATTTGGAATTTTCTGAGAGCTATTTTGCATAAAGTATTTGAGGTGGCTTTTAAGCTGATTTCAGAGCTTGGGGGAAAAGTTAACAGGTGGCATTTGAAAACGATCTGTTGGATAGGTGGGAGGTAAGAGAAGAAATGGGGGAGCAGCAAGATAGGGTGAAAGATCATCCCACGTAAATGGCGAAGTGTTAGCTTGCTTGTGTTGCGTGTGAAGGGAATGACAGTTTAAGCACAGCACAGGGAATGAAGGCAGGAGTGGAGGAGATGAGGTTGAGTTGACAGGGCCCAAGGAAAGGGTGGAGGGAACTATGGAAAATGACGTGGAAATGAGGATGGCAATGGGGCATCATCTGCTGACCCTTAGCGAGGTCTGAAGCGTACATGTCAGTGTC
>NW_010529258.1:57208-63490 GCF_000687285.1 Phaethon lepturus | reverse complement strand
TGAACCGCTTCACTGGAAGTCACACATCTAGGAGCAACCATGCAAGATATTTACAGCAACAGACTTTACTGGGAGACTAGCTTTGAAAAAGACTTAGGATTCTAATGGGTAGGTAGCCAAAATTGCACTCCCAGAGCACTGAAGAAGTCAAAAGGGATAATTAACAGCTGTATAACTTGACAAATTTCAAGTAAGATTTGGGAGGCTGTGTAATTTCCCTATTTGACACTGGTGTGACCTCTAACAGCAGGTCATACCTGAGCGTGGTGTATATAGCGCAGATGGTGTGCTGACAAACTAGAATGGGTTTATGGCAAGAAATATGGGATTGCTTTCCACAACTGCAGAAACCCTAATTGGATAGTCCTTGTGTTTAAACACAGTAACAGTGAGCAAATATTTTCATGGGAGACAAATCTTTTAATGGGCTCCTCAATCTTGCAGAAAAAGGTAGAACACACTTCAGCAGCTGGAAGTTTAGCATACAGGAAACCTGATATGTTAGATATCTCATTTACCTTAAGATATTTTACTGTAGACACTGTTAAGCTGTGTTGGCCATCTAGAGCTCTTTTTAGAGCAAATAGAGATAAAAAGGTGCATTTTAGGATGTGGTTTATCTGATGTATTTTACTTTCAAATGAGATGTATCATTCTCTGGACATGAGTTCCCTTGACTATGGAAGAGTAACAGGCTCAGGTGTAAATACTTGCATATTACTCAGTCAAATGAATTTTGGGTATTACTGTTTTTGAGAGAAAACATGTTCATGGAGTTACTTCTTACCTCTCCAAAGGGAAACAGTGCTAACAAGTGACAAAAGCTCTCTCTGCAGTGGATGGGGATCTGGGATTCCTTCAGCCAGATCTGGCATTGTCTTTTGGTAGTTTTTCTTCATAAGTTAGCCTGAAGAACTCATTGTGTCTTTTAATGGGATTTGTATGTGCAAACCTCCTAGAGGAGGGTGAAAAAAGAAAATCTCACAGCATGTGAAGGAAGTACTTTAACCATTGCAGGAGCAGAACCAAGACACAAAGGGAGATTTTATTTGGTAAATTTAAAAGTATTTTTTTTCTTGGTTGCACCAGGATAAGGTAGGAAGGCAAATAGTCCTGAATAAACCTTGCTTCTGAAAAACGTTTTACTTTTGTAATCATGCAACTATTTTTATGCCAACCGTTATGTATGTGTGTGAATATACCTAGAATCAGGGACTTAGGCTAGCTCATTTCTAGTTTACGAGGCCAACATTCTGCAAGACAACTTCTAGCATTGTCCAGCTTAAGGTCTTAAAGCGTTAGCTGAGATTACTATATAACCTCAAAAAAATTAGTTTTAAACCTTTATTCCTCACTATAGTGCAGGCATTTCTTAATCCTTTATGATATTTCATATAGTTTATCACCAGACCTTATATGTTATAAATATAAGCAAGTGCCATCTGGTTGTTCTAGCACCTCTCTTATCTCCCATGGAGATATTTTTAGCGCAGCAGAAATAGAGAAATGTAACTACAGAAACCAGTTATTGCAAGCAATGCATGAAATAAGGTGTACTTACTACTTTTCACAAGCTTAGTTCCTTGGCAAAGCTGATTGGATGCATGAAACACCCTGAAGCATGGTGCTACGTTCATTCTGTTACTAACATTTTTTCCCCGTTTGGGCATCAAAGTACTCTAGTTGCTCGAATCAACTAAGCAGCTGATCCACTGACCTTAAAAAAGTCCATTTCTGCTGTTCTGTAGAACGCCACATCCTCTTGTAAACTGAGGTTGTTTGGATGACATCATTAAAATTGCGGTAAGATTCAAGTAAAGATAAAGTACAGCCCTCTGAGGTGTAACTATTAACCACACCACAGCTGGAAATGTCACATTTTATGGTAGAGAACTGACTTTCTAAGCCCCCAATCACACAAACATACAGCTTTTGAAAGGGTGAGCTAGCAATAAATATTAGCCCTCTTCTTGCAATATCTTTTCTGCATCTGAGCCTTGTGTTACACTTTGACCTAGCTGCATTTAATTTGTGAAAGGACAAATAAAGATTGGAATCGCATGTTAACTCAGTGAGACTCACGGTGCAGTCATGTTTGCTATATCACATTGCTACTACTGCATACTATGGGATATGCTCCTCTTGTCACTTATTTTGGTACATTCTCCTGTATTCTGTGCTATCTGTATAATACAATCTTAAAAAATGGGGGGGGGGGAGTCCCAAACCTAGGTTATTATATTTCTTTAACTAATAAGACAGAAATTCAAATAAGAAAATGGAAAACCGTCAGGAGCTGGAGAGAGTAAACTAGAAATTCAAGTATTTTGGAAGCCCCGTGGTAGTGAGCTGTTATCAGTTGAAGCAATAGGAATGATCATTTTTCCTTTTGTATGTTGTTTTCTTAAGATTTCTTAAGATTTGCATGTGCTGTAATTCTATCCCCCATTTAGATGTATCTGTGAATTAGTTACTTCAGAAATTTACATAGTATCAGATATCCCAGAAAGGATGTTGAAGGTTTCACATCTTCCCTGGGCTGTAACATTATTATTAATTGATGGTTGAACTTTCACACATTAAAATGTGTTTTTTAATCTTCCCATAACATGTCACTTTCCCTCTCTTTCTCATCCACATAAGGCAGTACAGACATTTTCATGCTGCGTTTTATGGACACAGGTGGCTGCCTGTTTGAGTTTCTGCTCAAAATTTGGAAATCAGGGGGAGGGAAATGATGCTCCCCTTAAACTTCCTCCAGTCCCTTATATGAATATTTTCAGTCTTTTGTGTCCTCTCTGATCTATCTGCTGTTTTTTTATTTTTCTTGCCACACTGCTCCCAGTGTCTGGAACACCACTGCAGTTTATAAATAGCTTTTCAATCTTTAATCAGTTTTGAAATTTCTTAGCAAAATTATCTATCTAGTTTAATGGTGTTTAATTCTTCAGTTCACGTTCTGTTGTTTTGTATTTATTTCTATAGTTAGATAGTTTAGTTCTATAAGGCATGTAGTTTGTATTGCTTGTGTGACATACTTGTAAATGAAGGGCCAGTGGAAGGTAAGGCATATTCTTTTGGGCATTAACATTATGAGCTGAAGGAGCCAATCCATACAAAATGGAAAAGAATATAGACTGTTATACTCCTACAAGCAGATTAGTGAGAGGCTAATGCAGACCAATTCTAGTCATCAGTTGAGGAAATTATGTTAATATAAGGACTTCTTGGCCATTTGTGTTTGTGATAAACATTATTCCAGCTTAGTGATCTGCTGAAAACCTTTAGCCTATTGGCAGCTTCAGAGATTTAATTAATTAATGATTTGTTTCTGCTTTCATAAGCTGGAAAATACGTACTAGGACAGTGAAGTCACTGAAATGATAGCCAGGTTTAGAATTAGAGGGCTGGCGTGGTGCCAGCATCTCTGACCGTCAAGGTAGGACTAAAACTTTGCTAAATAGGAGTCATGCTGTAATAGTGGCTTTCATGAAAGCAGACTTAAAATGAAACAGTTGTGAACACAAGGGCTTGTCTGGATTTTTCTGCATGCAGGATTGGTTTCACTTCTAGCTATTGTCCAAAGTCCTAACTTTTAATGTTGCTGTCCAAATGGAGGTTAATATACTGGTTTTGGCAATTCATGATCAGTGAGCTGTGCAATACTTCTCTTTCCTCTTGTCTGGTTGACACCGAACATTGTTGTTACAGTTTTCCGCTTTTTTCCACTATTCTACACTATTTCTCTCCCTTATTGTCATTATCAGACTCCTTGGATACTCCCATAAACAGCATAAAAAGTACTCTTTCCTGTTAAATACTTTTCATTTGAATGACAGGGATGGAGCATGTGGAGTGACCATCTATTTTTCATGCCTGACATTTTGAATCAAAAGAGCTGTGTTAGTTAATCTGTTTAGATGGAGTTGGTATTTGTGGAAATTCACCAGAGAATTAGTGAGGCATTCAAGAACTGGGTTTATCTTTAAGTAGACAGTAGGAAGATGAGAACTGGCATGGTAACAATTTGCAGTGATTTCCATCTGAGAACAAAAATAAAATAAATCTCCTTTTTAAGTATTTACTTGAAAATACTTATTTAAACACAACCTGCAGTCATCAATTGTATTCTGAAATGCAGATACACTTCAATTGAGGTTATCTTCATCTACTGTGGACTTGGGTAAGCAATCCAGCCCCTGCAGTACGCTACAAATGTATTTTGTTATAGTCTGCAACAGTATTATTGAGTAATCCCAGTACAACCCAAAACCCTGTAGGTTTGGCCACTATACATACCTGTTACAAATAGTAATCTGTTTCCCTAAGAGGCTTACAGTCTGAAAGAGAATGCAAAACGAGAGAGAAACAACAAGGGTCATTGTTTCCACTTCGTAAATGAGAAATTGAGACACAGACAGACACAATGATTTGTCAAAAAAAGCATATGGCAGAGCTGGCTAATGGTTCTTACATTAATTTACCACTGCCTTTAACCATCCTGTCTTCCAATGTTTTCAGAGGCTAGAAATTCATAAAATGTGCTTGTCTTTTCCATAAGGTTGGGGGTGAGAAGGGAGCAGGATACTAAGAGAAACTATGTTTAATAAATAAAACTTCTTAGGAGGAGATTGTATCAACAAAATAGTTCTTCACTGAATAGATTTGCATGGTGCTAATATGAACCGAATGGCACATTTGCTATTAAGTACAATTCTTTAGAAGACATTAATATAGTAAATACAGACTGAAGCTCCCGGATGTTACCATCTTCTCTTTGATGTGTTCATGAGAGTTGTTCCAGCTAAAAAAAATAATCTTGTAACAATGGTAATATTAAAATATTCTCGCCCATTAAGAATATGAGTCACATAATTTTCAAGGCTCTCCTGGAGATGTTTCATATGTTAGGAGAAGGAAAGTCTATTAAAAAAAATCTAACAGCTGTTATGCTGTGAACTTTAGATACTGCTTATTCTCATAAGTGTGAGAATAATTCTACTACATCAAAAAATGCAACTATTGCAAGCAACTGCAGAGATTGATTTACTTTCAGCCACTCATATCATATAAACACTTCTATATTAGAATCTATACTTACTGAATTTTCTGAAGGTATGATCCTTAATAGGTATTTGTTATCAAGTGATACTATGGCTTGGTATCTCTGGTTCCTACTGAGCACCCTCAACAATACAAACTGCAGATAATTTAAAATATTTATTTTTTTTCCAAGACATGTTAATGTTCCATTTTGTAAAGTATTGTGGTATTTGCTTGAAAAGAAACTAAAAGGAAGTCATTGTGCTTGATAAACCGTTGTCACATGTGCCAAAGAATTCTTAGTGATAAAATGGAAGTAAAACCAGGGATCATGGTTTAAATAATCTCTAAGATTTTGACAAGTTGAATCAGATTCTCCAATGCTGTATAATCTCTTTGCCCTCCAAGGCAATCTGATCTGGCTGTCCCAAGATAACCACGTTGAGACAGAAGATATTTTTCAGTTCCTTATGACATAAGGACTTCGTGTTATTTTTACAGTCTAATAGAAAAACTGTGGCATTGCTTGAAATTGAGGAAGAGGACATTGCTGAAGTTTCATCTTCTAGCATCCTAAGATCTCCTATCTGAGGGAAATAACTTTACCAATCATTTTCTTTTTTTTTTTTTTTTTTTTTTTGTGTTGCCCCAACAGCAGTTGTGGATACTATTTTTCTGAAAATACTGCTTAGTCCAACTTTAGTACACTTGCATTTGAAAAACAAATTACTTTAGAAATGTAAGTGTAAGGCAGAGTCTTTTTAGGTGATGGGAAATATAAATTATTATTGAAAATTCTATTTTCCAATCCTTTTCATACTACACTTTTGAAAAGCACTTCACCTTACCATAGGAATATTATTGAGCTGAACAGAGGAAAAAAAACGTTGAAGTGTTCTTTTAAATAGAGAAAGTATTTGTTCTTCAAAATACTGCTGCATCTCTCATTCAGCAGTGATTGTTTTCCTCTCCTCTTTTGGGAACAGCATGGATCATTTGTCCCAGGAGACAAGCTGTACTGTCACTGAGATTCAATATTTTCTGTTTGTACTGTTCTTTTTTCTATCACTTATATGTATGTGCCAAATAACTAGGGATGAGTAGGTTTTCTGCATGTTGCTTGTGACATGATCTTCAGTCTGATTCTGTGAGAAGTGGTTTGATATCCTCAAAAACATTTAACAAAGGTGAAAATGTTGTGGGCAATTAAACCATTTTGCTCACTAGATTGATGTGCTG